>NC_056613.1:9113384-9413384 GCF_018340385.1 Cyprinus carpio | reverse complement strand
TTTGTTGTACTGGTTGTTCTCATTTGACATCACTGATGCATTTCACATGTGACCCTGATCTACATAAGAAGACAGATCTTGATATGGACAAGGAATGGAAGAATATGGATTTGTTGGGTTGCTAGGTAACCTACAGGCCAAGTGCACAATGAAGCCTGAGCCTTCAGAATATTTATGCCTCAGGAAGTTGAAACATCTGGTGGCGTTTGTGAAGTGCTGATTGGCTTCAGAGTAGCTGTAGCAAACCTCTGCGACTCTAGGCTGGTGTGGTGTGCCGTCCCATACAGGTGGTAGTTGTTTCTACCAAACAGAGTAGATCTAATTAAAGATCCTGTCATTGGAGGATAATGGGTTTCGCACTAATTAAGAACCGTTGTGGCTGATGATGATGATGTATAATCTCTGTGGCTTTTGCTTAGCACAGCTTTAAAACATAAAGCTGGAATGTATAGTTTAAACTGTCAATCAAACGAGAATTTAAATGTTTTTTTTTTTTTTTTTTTTTTTTTTATCTATCTATCTATCTATCTATCTATCTATCATTTTTAAATATTATTTATAGCATCACTATGTCGAGGTCATGACTTAAAATGACTTCACTTATAAATTATACACAGAATTCTCTTAAAGATTTTGTATTATTACTTTTAGTAATAGTTTAAATTTAGAAATTACATATAGCTAATAATTAATTTACTGTGTTTATGTATTCTGTATGACACCTGGTATGAGTGTAAATGTCTTCATTATTAAACAAACAAATTTTCAGATTTTGTTAGATTTAACTTTATAATTTGTCCATTTCCATAAATAAATAAATTGTGTGGTATCTGAAATAAATAGCTATCACTTAATCACAATGTATACATAAATGCAATTTCATTTAAACATAGTGGCCTGCTTGTTTGATTATAACTTTGAATCTTATTAAAGTAGCATGGTGTGAAAAAATTCATTGAGGTTAACAAATTACAGCAAAGCTGTAAATGTTGGGTTTTCTCTTCCCACTAGGTGGCACTGTGGAGTCATTCTGTGATTGCATCTCGACCTGTTTATTTCAGTGCCCACTAAGGTCATCACAGAGCTATTGTGGTTAATTCATACTTTTTATTGTACATTTGCTGTGACCTGATGTTCAGTGTAATACTGAAGTCTGCCCAAGGGCAAAAAGATATACAGGCAACCCAGCATGCGAACAAACAACTAGCATGTACTTCCCGCCCCCTCATTCAGGAACGTTAGCATGACACAGCAGTGCTCCGTCTCTCTGATAGAAGGTTTCTTCACATTCCACTTTCATTCACTTTTAATTGGTGCTGTCTCCGGGTGGGACGGAGGAGCCACTCTTGTTTAGCCCTGTCACAGAGTTGCAGCACAGCACGCTGTGCTCATTTCCCACACAACACACTTTCAATTAGTGGCTTGCCTTTCAAGCATGGAGAGGAGGCAAGAGCACTAACAAGTAGCCGGCTAGGTAATGAGTAAGCGCGGAAATGCGGTGACATGTGAAGGAAATGCCTATGAGACATCAGTCTCGCAAACGCAATGGGACATTGACAGTGGTGGATGCTGCATGGGCAAAGCAAAATCAGTGTATTGTAATGATATACCTATACATTTAGTTATAGTGATAGATTCATAGGGTTCATGGTAATAGTAGAACTTGACAAATGTAAACTATGTAAATGTTAAAGTATGTGTAATAGGGGCCTGATTCAGTTTAAGATGCACTCAATTTTAATGTGCTTAAGTTGGTTTACATCACCTGAGATCTAATTATTAGTAATCTAATAAAATCTGTATTAAATGTGCTATTAAATGTATGTTAATGATGTAAATGTGAATTAAAATCAAATTGAATTATATGCATATAAAATCATTAGATAAAATATTTAAAATATTTATATTTAAAATTACAGGCATTGCCATATTGAGATCACATGACCAGCCAAATATAAAAATTATGTCAATTATATATATTATTTTATTTTATTATTTTTATAAGCATCAAATTATAATAATTATGTAAATTTTTAGATTATATGTACATACATAAATATATATTAAAATCAAATATGTGTATAAAATACTCGTAAATTACAAAAAAAATTATAAAAATAATAATGAATTTATTTTGATTGATTTTTTTTTTATTAATTAAGTATATTTAAAAGCAGCACAACAACTATTATATTGGCTGATATATCAATCAAATATAATAAATAAAAATAATAAAAATATAGATTGTATGTACGCACACAAAATAAATATCTATAAAAATGTATATTAAAATGAAATGTATATTATGTATATATTTTATTCACATGACCAGCCAAAAAGAACACAATTTATTTCATTACACCCCTTTAAAAAATAAAACACACTTGCCTTCATTTATATAAATTACAGACAGAATCTTATATATCTAAAAGTAGCAGATCAAATTTTATGTTAGTTAATATACACAGATGCTTCAGAGTTCATGGAGAACAAGGCACCACATTTCATTCTTTTTTTTAAGCTGCAGGGGCCAAAATCTTTTATTTTAGAAATAAAAATGTACTGAGGCATTCTGACTGAATAACTGCAGATATGATTAACCAAGATGTGACAGTCTAACCAGAAGCATAGCTTGAAGTGCGGCTAATCATAAAGAAATCAGAAAATCAAAAAGGCGATTACTCTGTAAAGTGTCTTGCCTAGAGACATTTCATTATTTAATTAAACTCAAAGCCTCCTTCCATCTCTCCTTTGGCGCTTACAGGCACACAGATGTTTTCAGACATGTCCTTATTACTGTTTTCGTTTTCAATGATCATTTGTCGGACATGGGATCATCGATAAAAGGGTAGTGCACCATTTAAAGCAAGGTTACCCTGATCTCACCCAGGAAAAAGCTGTGAAACTGGTGGACATATTTCTGATGTTCCAGATTTAATTGCAGCCCACTGAAATGCACAGAGTAAACAAGACATGATACAACACTATGAGTAAACAAGGAGACGTTTGTAACTTCAAAAGGGCTCTGATCATACTGGATGCTCCAATGAAACATCATCGGCTTGCTTATGTTGTCAGGAGCTAGAATTTGTTCATGAAAGACAAAAGAGGTTAAAAAAAAAGAAACAATCCGAGATGCCAAATTCCAACCAGCAACAGCTCTGCTAACAGTATTATTCAGACAGGCTCATCAGATAAAATGTTTGCTTATTGCATCTGTGCCAGAAGCACGGAGAGCATTTAAAAACATGTCAAAAATGAATTAGAGAGAATATAAGAACATTGTGGGTGTTACGAGAGCTTTAGCTTGGCCCAATTTAAAGATTTTCCTTCGCCATTGAAAACCACACACCACAAGTTTTTTCACATGCCTTTTCCCTGTGTTGATTTATATGGGTGTGAGGGTGGATATAGATTCAGGAGCTTAAAAGAAGCAGACCTGCATGCAGACATTTCCTCCTTCAGGGGTTACACTGTTTTTAAGATGTGGCTGTCTTGGAAGTAAGGTGCTGCGTATGTACTACAATGTATGTTTAAGGGTTTGAGATATCTACGGATGTCAGAACAGAACATATGGCTGTTCACAAAAGGGATTTTGGATGATCTCTCTTTGGATGGGAGTACTTCAGTGCTGGTGAAATGACCTGCAAACAAAAAGGCACATAAATGCTTTATGCCTTCTGGGCCATCAGCCTTAAAAAGAGACAAAATAGAGTTCTCATCAGTGCAATCATTTGCTTGCTCTTAGTGCTGTTTGAATGTAATTAAGGGGCAATAATGGAGACAAACTCTTCTGTGAGATGCCCATAGCCTTACTGACAGTCAAACTACTGTTTATGGAGATCTTTTATTCCAGATCCGTAGGGGCAAAGTCATTGCAGGTTAAAAGACTGTTGTCCATGCACACAATGCTGTTTATCAATTCAAAAGAAGCCTGACACAACATATGCTCAGGGTAAAGCTACTGAAGCAGAGAATTCATCATAGAAAGGACACATCGCCTGTCTCCTCTCAGCAGCTAGTCTGGGATTTAGATAGACCGAATACACTTGGCTGGTGAGAAACAATAGAGTAGGCTTGACACTGGTCATAGTTCAGACTTTAAGCGGATTCGAGCGCAGAACACTGGGTGAATGCAAAAGCACAGCGTGCCAAATGTCTGATATCTTCTGATGAAGTCTTACAAATTTGGTTGCATGAGTTTCTGGGGCAGAACTGCCTTCTCTCTTATGAGCATTTGCTAAATGAAGGCTCATTAATCTCTGCTCAAACAACAATGCAATTTTTTCTTCCTGTCTCCTTCTGAGTAGAGTTAACTTAGAGTTAAGTTGGCAGATTCTGCTCAACTTCATGGCTCTGCTCCTGATCTATTATTATTAATTGTTTATTTGGGATTCATGCCACTATTCAATAAGTCTCAAATCCTTCCCAGAGTTTTCCCGGAGCACGCTTCTCTAGCCAAGAGTAAACAAGACTAAGACACAAATCCATTTTCTGAATATGACAGAATGCATTTGTATCTATATCCAACTTAAAAAAAAAAAAAAAAAAAAAAAAAAATGTTGGTTTACTTTTCCAATAGAGCTATTATTGTAATTCAAGTCTGTTTGGTCCTGTGAATGAAAAAATGCCAACTGGTAATTTTTAAGGACACAGGGTTCTCCAAGCTTAAAAAAGAAGAAAAAAATAAAGATACGATTGTAACTGTCATTTTATTAGTATTCTAAATATTATTTTACGTTTATGCTCCCAGTAATATTGCAGGGAAATGATTACAAATCATCATCAACAACAACAACAAAAGTAAATAAAGTCAAAGGAAGCAATCGGGAAGACCAGATGTGTGCCAGATAAAACACTATATATGAGCTTCCACTAAGCAGTAGTGCACTTGACCAAAACAGTGTAAAAATATGTAAGTAAATTTAGATGCACCATTTGTGCACATTTATTTTCAGTTTTGTCAAAAACCATCTCAGCTGCTCTCAACTCAAGGGACTGCATCCTTCGAAGGACACAGACTTCAAAGGCCATGTCTTTGAAGGTTACAAAGGTCATACTGAGTGTTGTTAAATGTGACCCTGGACCACAAAATTTATATTTTGAGATTTATACATCACATGAAAGCTGAATAAATACTCTTTCCATTGATGTACGGTATGTTAGGATAGGACAATATTTGGCCGAGATAAAACTATTTGAAAATCTGGAATCTGAGGGTGAAAAAAAATCTTTAAAAAAAAATCTAAATACTGAGAAAATCACCTTTAAAGTTATCCAAATAAAGTTCTTAGCAATGCATATTACTAATCAAAAATGAAGTTTTGATATATTTACAGTAGGAAATTTACAAAATATCTTCATGGAACATGACCTTTACTTACTAAAAAACCAATAATTTTGACCCATACTATGTATTTTTGGCTATTGCTACAAATATACCTCAGCGACTTAAGACTGGTTTTGTGGTCCATGGCCTAGCCTATGCAAGGATTCCTTTTGCCACGTATAACAGCTTCTTTTGATGAGCGGCAGTAATATTTGTACTGGACTTTCTTAAAAGTTGTATTCAGCTGTCTGAAAACAAAACCGGTTTCAGGTTATCTAAATATGCTCACCTTGGTCCATTTATGTGCATAATAAAAAGTATCAACCATATATAAAATTGCATCTTAGTAAGGTATTACTCAATATCGAAATTGCTTTAAATTGTCTTTTTTTTTTACATTTGTATTGTTAGACATTTGAGTAAGTAGAGTAACTTACATTTAAAAGTATAAATTGGAATTTTCTCTTTAAAAAAATATATTGTCCTCACCAGTGTGCAATGAATTTTGGGATACTCTGGGTTATGAAGGATCCATTTGTTGACTTTCATTGACTTTCTTCTTTCAGACGAATCCAATCGGAGTTATTTTAATAATTGTGCTGGCTCTTCCAAGCGTTAGAATGGGAGTAGGTGGGTGTTTTTGTTCAAGATTTAGAATGTGTTTAGTTGGTGTTTTTGTTTCCATGTTATGAATCGCATCACACAGCTCCCAGGGGGTGAATAAAGGCCTCCTGTAGCGAATCGATGGGTTTTTGTAAGAAAATTATCCATATTTACAACGATATAAACATCTTTTTCGCACTTCTCCTAACTGTTGTAGGCGGAAGCTAATCCGGCGGATGATGTAAAATGTATGCGTATCATAAGCGCCATTGAATAGTGACGAACGAGCAATTTAGCAGATGTGACGTGACATACAGCCAAGTATGGTGACCCATTCTCAGAATTCGAGCTCTGCATTTAACCCATCCAAAGTATACACACACAGCAGTGAACACACACACACCGTGAACACACACCCGGAGCAGTGGGCAGCCATTTATGCTGTGGCGCCCGGGGAGCAGTTGGGGGTTCGGTGCCTTGCTCAAGGGCACCTCAGTCATGGTATTGCCAGCCAGAGACTCGAACCCACAACTCTCTAACCATTAGGCCATGACTTCCCCCAAAGCGCGATGGAGAGAGAACAAAACAAAACATCATTAGTAGCACAAAACGAGGATTTGTAAAGAGAAATGTCAGAGGATTTTGATATAAGTCAAGAGGTTTTCCTTTGCTAAAGTAAGGAAACTTTGCTTCCTTTGCTCCTGTAAACAAATGTTGGTTTTCGTGAGAGTCACACGTGCATGCGCTACACATACATCCTACGTCATCCACCTGGAAGGCAGTCCCTCGTGAACGCGCAAAGGACAGTCAGTGGAAGTCACACAAAACTGTTTATATCGTTTTACATATTGATATTTTTTCTACAAAAATGGATCGATTCGCTACAGGAGGCTTTTATTCACCCCATGGAGCTGTGTGGTGCACGTTTTATTATGGATGTCCATGCTTTATTTATCTACTTTTGGACTGTAGCACCCACCTACCCCCATTCTAACATTTGGAAGAGCCAGGACAATTCCGACTGGATTCGTCTGAAAGAAGAAAGTCATATACACCTAGGGTGCCTTGAGAGTGAGTAAAACATGGTGTGATTTTAATTTTTGGGTGAACTAACCCTTTAAGGAGCCTTTGAAATAGGACAGTCCACGCTGCTGTGACACAATCAATCTTCGAATGCAGTCTTCGAAGGATGCAGCCTCTGAATTGGGACACAGTTATAATCACTAATTCTAATGGGTTCTATTGTTTTTTATCATGGTGTGAGCTGTTTTCAGTTGTGTTCAAGCAGTAATTTTGCTCTACTGTAAAAGGTGACATGTTGGAACCATAACCAACAAATCATCAAAGGATCAGAGATGTTATTTCAAAACAGAGGGATATTTATGACACCAATACAATTAGGACAGCACTATGTTGGAAAAAACATATACTAAATAAACATTAGTGTAGAATTACCATTAAAGGATCACATACTAGCCAAACACAGCTCAAGATATAATTTATTTTACATTACCATTATAAGAAGCATATTGCATGTAATTATGAGTAATTATAAGTATGTCAAGACAATAAACCTGGGCAATGACACTGACCTTCAGCAGCTAGTCTAATATTTCACATGCTCATCTTTTGTTTCTTCTGTATTTCCTTCTTTCTCTTTAATATCAGAGTTTTGCTGGGTTGTGCCATTGTGTACTTGCTAGTCCACATATTTCAGCTGCCCACCTCTCTGATGACACAGGTAGAAAAAGATTAGTTCCCATTTACTAAGTCCCTCCAATCTGACTTTGATGAATGACCAGTACTTACCCAATCCTTATTGGTTCAAATTGAATGTAATCAAGATGAATGTTTCTTGTGGGTCCAATTATGTTCATGGTCTCTTGCTGGTTAAGATCCTCTTGCTTTACTACGAAAAAAGATCAATAAGTTATTTATTGTTTTCATACCACTTTCCAGAGGATGTAAGGATCTACAGTACAGATACCCCCTCAAAAATATCCCTTATTCAGGCCTCTGATAAAATCACGCCTCTGCATAATGATTCAACATTCCACTTCGTTAGGTACTGCTAAAAGCATAATGGCCTGGGAAAAAACCCAATCTTAAAATGGATGACTAAGCTCAAAATCACATATTAGACTGGAAAATCCTATAAACATCTGGTAATATCGCTATACTGTACAAATCAAAGCCTTTTAAATCGGTAATAGGCCCATGGATAGGCTTAAACTTAACAAAAAAATAAATAAAAGCTCATTTTACTCACTATTTTTACTATGCTAAATCCAACCATGTCAGCAGCAATCTAATTAAAGGCTAGATTTACTGTTAAAGGCACACTTTTTTTATCGACATTGTCTTGGACTTAATATTGACACCTATCTGAGTTCATTTATTTATTTATTTGTTTCTTTCTTTTCATCCGTTCCATTTCAGACTACACACATCCATTAATGTACATTTTAATAGACAGAAAAAGTCAATTTGAATGATATTTTTGCAATGTGTTTGCTTTTTTGCTTGTCCCGGCATTTATCCTGTAGGTCATTATAGTTTGTTTTAATGCTCCTGTAAAGGACTATACAATTCTGTTCAAAGGTTTTAGGTCAGTAAGATTTTTTAATGTTTTTGAAAATTTCTTATGCTCACTTAGGCTATATTTAAATAACTGTTTTTTAAAATAACTTAAAATAACTGTTTTCAATTTTTATATATTTTAAAATGCAATTTATTAATGTGATAATTTAATTTCCAGCAGCCATTACTCCAGTTTTCAATGTCACATGATATTTTTCAAAATCAATTTTTTTTTTTTTTTTTTTCAGGATTCTCTGAATGTATTTATTTGAAATAGAAATCTTTTGTTACATTATAAATGTCTTAATTGTCACTTTGGATTAATTTAATACACACTTTCTAAATAACAGTATTACCCCAGATTTTTGAATGTTATTGTAGTCATATAGTTATATATTATAGACTAAATATATTGTTATTATTATTCATGTGGTTTCTATAGTAGTGGTAGTAATATTTTTTTGTAGTATCAGTCAAATGACTAGTCATATGAGCTCAACATGGACTGTTCCAGGTAAAATAAAACAGCTTTTTCTAGAAGATTAATGTGATCTCATAATCTGTGTACATCATTTTAATCATATTTCTTAAAAATACTTTTTAGTTAACAATGCACCTGTACAAGATGAAATATAATTATATATGTATACTGTATTAGAACTATATATGAAGCTTAAAATCCTATGGGCAATGTAGTGCTATTTTGAGAGGCTCAGAGTAAATGTCAGGACAACAGACCTGGCCTCTGACACTCACCTGTGTTGTCTGTGATGCATGTGACGTTGTCTCGCTTTCACTTGTCTATGGTTCAGTCCATGGTGGCTCAGGCACTTGGTTGCGAACGGCAGCTTTGAATCAGGCGCTGTGCCTCTGCATTCAAATGGAAAGCTTGTCACACACTGGATCCCTGGACTGCATGTGCAGGGACTAATATAACGCTGTGGGGCAGACTGCTGGTGGTGGTTGATAACCAGTCAGACAAATGGCTGATTGTGTCTGTGTGTTATATGCACACTGAGGCAGGTGGGTGTTAGCAGCGTTCAATAGGCTTGCAATTTTATCCCCTAGCACAAACACTAGACAAGCACATACCCACAAGACATGGCTGGAACGTGGAGATATACACACAAATACACACAGAAACACATGCATTTATGCAGAGCTCAGGAACATGTTACCTGACTTCAAGAGAAAATGACCATTAAACTGGGCATGCATTGTCAGCTGTATGGACTAGACGGCCAAGCGAGATTTGGGGAGTGGACAGCGTACTGTCAGGAATGCTCCAGTCTCTTTCTGGCATGGTGTCAGCACCAATTCCTGGAGCAGTGATGTCTCACTGTCGTCGACAGACTGGAGGGGGGAGACGGGCCGTTCAAGCAGGTAGCAGGTAATCAGGAAGACGAGGGTTGAATAGCTGCAGCCAGAAAGGACAGGATGAGAAGAGATAGAAAGCAGAGGAGAAATAATGAGCATCGCTGGATTATTTCCTTTGTCATTCACACCAACAGTCAAACAACATGCAATCTACACTCTCGTCAAATGTTTTCAGAGGACTTTGAGTGCTGATGCTAAAGTAAAAATTAAATAAATAAAATAAAACTACAGTTTCTACCTGATTTGACGCTTATAAAGACTTAGTCTAATAAAAGTAATGTAGGCATCAAAAGTATGCAGTTCTTATGATTCAGTCATGTTAAATCATATTTGAACTTCAATAAAACATCAAAGTAAATAGTTAAATTAGATAATACTACTTTCATGTGCATTGTTGATCTATTATTTTTTAAGCAATTAGACATATGATTTTTGTCAGGCAGAAGATTAAAATAAAACAACAACAACAAACATACAGATTTTGCGTCTTGTTTGACCTGATGAACTGATCAAGCAACCACCCAAACAACCTAGCAAAAAACATTCAGATTACAATTGCAACGGCACACAACACCCTGCAGCTACACAAAATTACCAACTGCATATCAACATGTGAAAAATACAAAGAAAAACTTAGTGTCTAGAAAACCCTAACAACCTCACATCAGTGCACTATCAAATACTAAGAGCACCTTAGCAACCACATAGTAATGCCTGGCAACCACATAGAACACCCTACCAACCTCATACTAACAGGCTAACAACCATCCAAAATACTTTATTAACCTCATAGCAATGTGTTAAAAACCATTCAAATCACCACTGCACACAAAAGCACCCAGAATCTTAGCAATGCTCTGGCAACCACCTGGAACACTTTAGCAAGCTCATATTAATGTGCTAACAACTACACAGACTCCTTAGCAACCATATACCAACATGCTATCAGAGCACCTTATAGCAACCTTATACCAATGAGCAAATAACCTCCTACAACATCTTAGCAACTAAATATAAACATGCTAACAATCTCACAGAACACCATCGCAAGCTAATACCAACACGCTATTAAATATTCAATGCCCCGGCGACCACCTAGAACATTCTAGCCTCCTCATACCTACATGCTAACAATCTCTTGAAACACCTTCCAAAAAAAAAAAAAAAAGCTAAGCATGGTCATAGCAGGTTTGCTGGCTGGTTTTAAAAAGTTAGTCCACCCAAAAAATGTCAATTCTGTCATTAATTACTCACTATTAAAAATTTTGTTCCAAACCCGTAAGACCTTCATTCATCTTCGGAACACAAATTAATATATTTTTGCATCAAGTGTTTGGTTCAACAATAGCTACGAGAATACTTTTTGTGCACAAATAAAACTAAAATAACGACTTTATTCAACAATTCTTTTCTTCTGTGTCAGTCAGTCAGTCAGTTTCTTTGTGCACAAAAAGTATTCTTGTAGCTTCATTAAGTTAAGTTGAACCACTGATGTCACATGGACTATTTTATTGATATCCTTACTACCTTTCTGGGCCTTAAACGTGCCAGTTGTGTTGCTGTCTATGCAGGGACAGAAAACTCTCGGATTTCATCAAAAATATCTTAATTTGTGTTCCGAAGATGAACAAAGATCTTACAAGGTTTGGAACTACATAATGGTTAGTAATTAATGACATAATTTTCATTTTTTGGGTGAACTATCCCTTTAACCACTTATCTGGTCAGGTCTTAGCTGGTCAGGCTGGGAGACCACCTGCAACCCACTACTTCCAGCTTAAACCAGCTAAGACCAGCCACCCAGCTGGTTTTAGCGTGTTTTTTTCAACAGGGTTAGCAGTCACAAAGCAAAGTTCTAGCAACTACATCACAGTTTTGTCTACAGAAATTGTAAAAATCATCATCTCTGGCTTGAAGATGCTCAGATATTATATAGGTTATCAGTCAAAAATGAACAAACTAGCAAACAAAAGAATAAATAGAAATGCAGAAGTTAACCAGAACCCAAAATATAACTAGTAACATATGACCCTATACTGCAGGAGAAAACGCTCGCTAATTTGCTTTACTATGGGTATAAAATATTTACACGTAATGCCTGAGGTGTTACAAAAATATGTTGCTTAAAGGCTGACCTCAGGCTAATGTTTTTCACCTTAATTGCCTAGGATAACTTAACGCACACAATCACACACATGCACACATAGTTTCTCATTCTCACAGCATGGAAAAGAATTTCCTTAAAGAAAGTACCTTGAATTATTGATATGCTGTTTGAATGCCTATCTCTTATTGTTTTCGAAACACTGAGATTATCTATTATTAATAATGCTCCCATGTGAGTGATCTGTCTCACTGCAGTTCTGAATTAATGAAACATGAGATGGTCCACAGAAAGCGCCTACGCTCCCGTCTTGTACTGTAAACCTACTGTAGCGTAAAATTGCTTGCTATCAATAAAACGCTTGGTTTTAATTGATGTAAAAAAAAATAATAAAAAAATAATAAATAAAACATGCTTTATTCTATACTTCCATATATTTTTATTTAGATTTTGATATCTGATAATAAGACTTACTGGCTCAGATGTTTCTGTCTGCCTTCATTTCAAATTCTCTTTCATTGAAACACAGCTCCCCATAGGACATAATTACTCACCAAACACCCAGCACCTATTGCCCCAAATGAGCTTGTGCTCTCTCTATATGTGGCAGAATGTTATATTATTCTGATCTGGGGAATAGAACGATTCACACTGAGTCAGAATCTAGACACATCATTAAGAAATGCTGTCTATACGATATCTTTTCAATTACGTTTGCACTTGACTCACATAGCAGCATTATCTGATTAAGAACAGAAGGATGCATACTGTAACCTCCAACAACAACAACAACAAAAAATGAATTAATTTGACGAGCATAGAGATAGTCCCAATGAAACTTTTTAAGAAGTTCTTTCAAAGCCGGACAGAAATCGGTCCTCAGACTCACGGCGGGAAACGTCTGCAATCGGATACAGATCAAACCAAGAGAGATTAATATTCAAAGCTCCTGTGTTACCAGACAATATGTCTCTTTACTAAAATGCAGCCTCACTTGGTTTAGAAGCAGGCCGAGGGACATAATCTGGCCTAGTTCCCCTGATTTATGATGAGGTGTCAAACAAACTTTGGTAGACTTCTCCCCAGCTGACTTAAGTATGCAGGACTCCTGTTTCTTACGTATAATTAGCATGGATCTGGGGTTGTCATGATGGTGTCACTGCACACGAATGTGGGTGTTTCTTTGTATTTGTGTATGTGTGTGAGTGTGAAATGAGTAATGACCCTGGAGAATGAGCCTCAAGGCCGTGTCAGGGGCAATGCAACTGTCACATCTGGGACAGGAGCCTCAGAGCCGTGAACTTTATCTATACTGAAAGCATCCAGCCCAAGCACACATTAAAACGTAGGATGCGTCGTTATTAAAGGAATAACAGTGTTGCAATTAATCATAAATGAAAAAAGACACACAAGAGGGAGAATTTCAGTGCTTCTACATAGGCTTTAAAGAGATACATAAAAACGTGTGCTCTTAATGTACTCTTAGCGAAGGTTTAAACTGCTCCCAGCTAAGGTTGAGAACTCTCCGATGCATTTTAGCCAGGCTTTCCAACAATCGTACGCTCGTTTGGGAGAGGAAAGAGCCATTTAAAAATACCCCTCCCCTGGCTCCAAACCTATAAGTGAGATTATAGAGATGGCAATCATGAAGCGGCTTTGGTTTCAAAGTCCCCAAAAGTCCTGTTACGAAGCGTGGAGGGTAACTCATAGGTCTGACTCTAATGTGAAGCACGCTCTCTCTCTGATGGTGCACAGCATCTATTTCCCGACTGCTCTTTTGCACACATGCAGTCATGCAGAGAGGCTTATAATAAGTTTCTACACCGTGGGCTGGTCAGCTTGGCACACAAGCTCTTGAATCCGTGTGGCTAAGGGGCACAGATGAAGCCCAGATCTCAGTCTGGTCTTTCAGTGGTTCAGAGCTATGGACAGCTGGGCAGAGGCAACTATTAAGTCTACATCATTCACTGGATTAAAAAGATGAGCCTAAGAGTAAAGGGAAAGCTGCTGTTGGGGAATAACAACTGAACATCTGAGGGACTTGAGTAGGATTTTTTTGATAATGCCTTTGGCCTAAAAATTTATTTGTAGATCAAGTAAACAATGCTGACAATTTTCAGGTTTACCATGTAGCTCAATGATTTACCAATATATTTTGAAGTAAAAGCAAGTGTAGTAAGTGAGTTGGATACATGCTTTTTTGTGTGTTTGACTTCACAAATTGTTCCTCTCTCTTCTTATTCTTTTTTTAAATTGATACTTTCACCACATTTCAAATGTTATATTGTGTTTAGTAGCATTCTGTGGTGGAAATGACATTTTTACTTGCTATAAAGGCTGAAATACACTACATGATTTTTTTATACAGACTTTTACTCCAATTTACAGTCTAGGTGAATTGATGGTAGTTGCCGAAAGTCAGAGATAGTCTGCAGATTTTTGGTAGTTGGAGTTGACAGATATGCAGTATCATACAGTTTCGCAGTTTATGATTGGCAAAGACTCTGATTTTAAAGCATTAGACTTTGATTTCATCCAGTCAGAGGATATCAAACATGTTAGATATTTTGGGACAATTTTAGAACACATACTGTCTTCATTTGGCGGGTGTCTCCTAGCAGTGAGGCACATTTCTGTGTGAGTTTGTAGTCTTCAGAACTTGTGCTGTGTCCCAATTTGCCTACCTACTAAACTCTAAAAGTATGTAAAAGTACATACTTTTGAGTATGAAGCAGAAAGTTTTTTTTTTTTTTTTTTAGATTTTGATACTTTTGAGTATGAAGCAGCAAGATTTGGGATATACCAAATGCTCTGTTACATACTGCTTTGTCATATTTGTGCCTTTTCCTATAATCTTTTCCTATCATCTTATAACCATTTAAAATACGTCACAGTTAACATCATCCACATTTCTATCAATTTAATTTCCTACCATACTGGCGAGAAATTAAGTGGCAAGTTCATTTACCAGGTGCATGTCTTTCATGCCAAGAACTCTCTTCATGTGCCTGCATAATGATGCATTTAAAAGCATTTAGAATTTCACAATGTTGTTGCAGATGAAACAGAATGGACACATATCCCAGACAACAAGCAGTTTCAGCCCAGATCCGGCCCACATCTGGCCCGCATGGATTTGAGGTGTACAGTAACGAAGTACTGTACTTAAGTACACTTTTTTAGTATCTATATTTTTACTCCGCTACATTTATATCAAGGTCCCCAAGTAGAATGTCGTAAAATGCAGCAGTTTTTCCGGTGTGTGCATTTTCAGATGCACTGAACCCATTTTTTCTGCGAAAAGCCAGCCTGCGATCTGCCAGGACCTTCCAGTGTTGCCAAGTCACACAGTATTTTTAAAGTCTACAATTTTCCGCCTAGCTTTGAATGGATATTTGGCTGATGTTTTTTTAAGCAAATCTGTCACATAAGAAACATTTCATGATGGGTAAAAGCAAAGAGCTTTCTCAAGGCCTTCGCGACCTCATTGATGTAAAACATACTGCTGGCATTGGTTACAGAAGGATTTCTATACTTCTGAATGTTCCAGTAAGCACTGTTGGGGCCATAACAGTGCTCACTGGAACAGTTGGGGAAGTTGTGGCCTAATGGTTAGAGAGTTTGACTCCTAACCCTAAGGTTGTGGGTTTGAGTCTCGGGCTGGCAATACCACGACTGAGGTGCCCTTGAGTAAGGCACTGAACCCCCAACTGCTTCCCGGGCGCTGCAGCATAAATGGCTGCCCACTGCTCCGGGTGTGTGTTCACTGTGTGTGTGTGTGTTCACTGCTGTGTGTGTGCACTTTGGATGGGTTAAATGCAGAGCACGAATTCTGAGTATGGGTCACCATACTTGGCTGTATGTCACATCACTTTATAATCCGGAAGTGGAAAGAACATAATTTCACCATAAACCAGCCACAACTAGGTGCTCCTCGCAAGATTTCTGACAGAGGATTGAAAATAATTATCAGAAGAGTTGTCCAAGAGCCAAGGAGAGTGTCAGTGAAACTTGGAATTAGCATGTAGAATTGTTTCAAAGAAAATAATAAGGACAATTAGTAATGCACTCGACCGAAGTGACTTGTATGCACGCTCACCATGCAAGGCTCTATTGCTGAAGAAAAAGCTTGTTTAAAGTTTGCTGCACAACATTTAGACAAGCCTGTGAAATACTGGGAGAATATAGTCTGGTCAGATGAGACAAAAATTGTACTGTTTGGATGCCATAATACAGACCATGTTTGGAGGTCAAATGGCAGGAAGGAAGGATGAATGGAAAAATGTACCGATACATTCTTGATAAAAATCTGCTGCCATCTACCAGGATGATGAAGATGTAATGAGGGTGGATATTCCAGCGAGACAATGATCCCAAACACACAGCCAATGAAACTATCACTTGGTTTCAGAGAAAGAAAGTACAGCTGCTAGAAATCTTTGGAAAGAACTAAAGATTAGAGTTCATAGAAGAGGCCCATGGAACCTTCAAGATTTGTGTGGAAGAATGGCCCAAAATCACACCTGAGCAATGCATACAACTAGTTTCTCCATACAGGAGACATCTTGAAGCTGTCAATACCAACAAAGGCTTTTGTACGAAGTATTAAATAAATTTCAGTAAGGGTGTTTAATACTTTTTCCCTGGGTCATTCCATTGAATTATGCAGAACTTTGTACCTTATTTGCCCTTAAAAGGTTAGAAGTCTGTGCAAAAATGCAAACTTTCATGTTCATCTTTTAGGTTTAATGAACATCCCTTTTTTACAGTTCTTACTGTAACCTGTTTTCAAAAACACATTTCTTCTTCTCTGTAATACTGCGCTATTATGAATGTGAGGAAGAATCAAAAAATTTTGGTACAAAAGACTACATAAGAGTGATAGTTAAAGCAAGCATTAGCTTAATGAGGCAGTGCGCTTCTCTGAGGAAAGGCACATCCTAACACAACAGCTTTTGTTAGACGCTAAATTCCTTTTTTACAAAGGCAAAAAAACAGAACCCTCGGAGAGCACGGGTCTGTGGAAAATCATTAAAAGTGCATTGCGTAGGTATAATCAGTTCTCTGTGACTGGACGATATCCTTTCATCTGGGTGAGACTATACGCTAGGTTAATTCCTCACTAGTCGCTCATTTTATGGCACCCCATCCCACTCATAACAGACCATGCATTTTCCACCAAGGAAAAAATAATCACTACAAGCCATCTCCCTGAAACATAAATCAGAGTAATGTGAAAATAATGCTGTCTAAAACATAATGTTTAAGAGCGTCTGAGTTCAGCGATTGCACATTTGTAACAACACAGCCTGTGTTAAATTGCGATTTTAAATACTGATTAATCATATAGATTTCCTGTCGGAAATTGAATGTGTCCTTCATCTCGCAGAAAGGACAGGAAAACATTCTGTGGCCACTCATGATGGGTGAATTAAGGCTCTCTCTGCAGGGCAAAGTGGCACACCCAGTGAACCATTACAAAGTCATTATTACATCTATAAATGATTGATCTTTAAAGAGGCACTGCACAGAACACCTTAACAATTAACCCACCAGCTATTAAAATTTTGGCAGAGCTGCGAGTCTCCAAATAAATCACACAGTTTTACATCTTCTGCATATCAGATGAAAAAGAACTGCCGTGTTACAGCATATTGAATCTATTTCAGGCATGATGAGGGTCTTCCTTCAAATGTGTGTCATCCTAACCAGCAAATATATTATATGTGACTCATACATAAAATATATATGACTGCCACGCAGAGGCCAGTTGTATAGCATTGTTTCCTCTGTAGGGTTTTTCCATTTAAATAAAGAGCTCATACAGTTTGGTGAATGAGTACTTGTGTAAACATAATATTTTCATTAAAACAACATTGAATATTAAAATAATTTAGATTTTTAAATATATTGAAACAAAAATGTAATGTATATGTATGGTTGTTGGATTTATAGGGTTAATAAAATGTAATACTTATTAATATTATTACAAAGTTATTATTATGTAACATTATTAACTTTGCTTTATCTGTCTATGGATCCTCTCTCTCTCTCTCTCTCTCTATATATATATATATATAATGCATTAAAATTTACATAATGTAATAATATATAATTTACATTATATACATCCATTAAATATTTTTAAATATACATTTCTATAATAACTTAATATATACATTTATATATTATATAATATTTATATATTATAAAATGTATATAAATTTTAAAATAGATGCTTGCCCTTTTCAGATTAATTTTCCTCCTGATACTGTTCATTGGCTGGTAAAGTGAAGGTGATCAACACGGCATATCAGCACCAAGCAGATGAGCTTTTAGAGACACATTGGCAAAATGGGAACCCAACCATCCCAGTTGCTCTGGTCAATGGGTGATGCTCCTGTGTGAATCCAAAGAGTTCTACTCCACTGACTGGCACTGTGGTTTTAAGAGTTAGTTTAATTACAGTGGTCTGATTGAATTTTAATTGCACAGTTACTCAGGGTATGCTTGAAAAATAAAATCATGCATATACTTAAAATGCAAAAAGGAAGCACACCCATACACACTGTCAGTGAGCCTTATATTGTGATTTTATTGTCACCGTGTACATTCTTGTGCACGGTAACAAAATGCTTAATATTGTATTTCATAGAACCGGCCGGAATACTTGGCAGATGTTTGAGATGGTTAATGAGGGAGTTCATTTTCCACCTCATTAGCCAGCGGTGGTTTTCCAGGAGAAAGTGAATGTTGTCTGTCTTGTAGAAGCGGAAACCATAGTTTAGCATGATGTCAGATATGTGATGTCAAACCCCCTGTTTTGGCCTAATCGTGCAACTATTGAAATGTTAAAAAGATCCTTTTTGCTACACATTTGAGAAACAAGCCAATAATTAATAAGAACATTCTTTACCAGTCATGAATCTGTTATTTGCATTATTTTATTTGAAAAAAATCCTATAGTAATAACCAAAAAAAAAAAAAAAAAATTATTGTTTGTCACTTGTTATTAAAGAGATAGTTCACCCAAAAATGAAAATGTTGTCATTAATTACTCACCCTCATATCTTTCCAAACCTGTAAGACTTCCGATCAGCTTTGGAACACAAATTAAGATATTTTTTGATGAATTCTGAGAGCTCTCTGACCCTCCCATAGACAGCAATGTAATTAACACGATCAAGTACGTTCAGAAACATAGCAAGGACATTGGTAAAATAATCCATGTGACATCAGGGGTTCAACTGTAATTTTACGAAGCTACGAGAATACTTTTTGTGCGCAAAGAAAAAAACAACTTTATTCAACAATTTGTCTCCTCCGCGTCAGCCTGGCACCTTTTTGAAGAGTATCCACTGAACATAAACAACGTATGCTGTTCTGTGTCAGCTGCGCCATGCAGATACATTGTTTTCGCTCAGATCAAAGCATAAACAATGTAGAAAATGTAACCACGTGCCACAGCTGACACAGAACAGCATACGTTTTTTACGTTCAGTGGATACTCTCCAAAATGGTCCAGGGTGACGTGGAGGAGACAATTTTCTTTGAGCACAAAAAGTAATCTTGTAGCTTCGTAAAATTACAATTGAACCCCTGATGTCACATGGATTATTTTACTATTGTCCTTGCTACGTTTCTGGACCTTGATCATGTAAGGATCCTTGTTGTCTATGGGAGGGTCAGAGAGCTCTCAGAATTAATCAAAATTATCTTAATTTGTTTTTCGAAGATGAACGAAGGTCTTATGGGTTTGAAACGATATGAGGGTTTGTAATTAATGACAGAATTTTCATTTTTGTGTGAACTAACCCTTTAAGGACCATGTAGAGTTTCTTGAGCTCTGGCATGGCAAAACATGGTGCTAGTAACACAAAACTATAGATGTGTCCCAAATTACATACTAAACACTATGTACCTATATTATGCAAGTACTCAATGAGGTTTAAAAGGTTATTTTGTTTAATAGACCCTCCCACCTGACTATGTAAAGAAAGCTGCAACATTTGAGTGCATGAAGTGTGCATGAAGTGTCCATTCCATACTTTTTTAAATTAAAGTAAATGTATCATCTGGGGCTTAAACTTGCACTAATTTTTTTTTTCTTGTTGAAATTTTCAATGTGAAAACTACCTTTCAGCAATGGAATAATTTTAGGGTAGTGACATTTAATATGTAAATAAGCTTTAACTTACACCTCACATGACAGTGAAATTTATAATAATGTTAAGATTAATAAGCACACACTCATTTTCTCAAAGGTTCTTTTTCCAAAATTATTTCCACATATGAATTAAATACATAACTGACTGTAGATGCTTTAAAACTACTATACACAGTTGTGTGGAACCACTTGATGTTGTCTTAAGTAAACCAAAAATTAGTGTATCATTCTAGTTTGACTTAAACCTTGTACACTTTGTTTTTAATAACATGATCAGTCACTGCCATGTTACTTATATTTTATTTGCATTTGATGCTTGGCAAGTGTTAATATTAAGTTGCTGTTATTTAACTGCCTACTTTTACATGCACTTCAGATTCCCCACTGTATAAATATCCTGGGAATGCACTGATACATGACGCTGTAAGAATGCCAAAAAAGCACTACGTCTGTCTTTTTGAATTAGGAATACAGATATGGAGCTGAATTGACTCTAAATTGTTACTAAATAGTTTGGGAGCTGGAGAGCATGTGGGCCGTAGTCCCACTGCACTACATGAAGAGCATTACAGCAGCTCTAGTCTTGCGTAGCCAGACCTTCAGACTGACGGCTGAAGGTCTGGAATCCATGGCAGCTTTCATTGGCTAAGGTCCGCCCACGAGGCCATTTGACTGACATGTCAAACAACCAATCACAGTTCGTTTCGTTTCTGCGTCACGTTTTGGGGCGTGGAAATGTCGCCATGGTGTTTAAAACTCTGACATATTTTAAAGATTCTGTGTCACAAACTTTTGAAAATCGAACATTTAGTTGATCCTGATAAGCGCTCGTCATCACAGTTGTAAACACAACGGCTTTCTTATTTTGTGAGGGGGTTTGGTGTCACAGCATCTTTTTTCCAGGTGGAACGTTAAAGAACGCGACACACACGTCTCCCGGAAATCCTGTATAATTCAACCAATCCTATGACGACTTCAAAACTCCTGAAGTGTTTCCACTTTTGTGTACCATATGCATCAGACGTTTAGCCAATGGTCTATGGGCATGAAGTCTGAGGCTGAGACTACAGCAGCTGGTGGGCCACTGAATCTGGCAACTGAGCAGAAGCTGCAGCATCCTCCGTAATAAAGCAGATATTTCTCACGTGTATATGCTTAGAACATGGCACGAGTAATGCCAAAGTCATGGGTTCAATTTCCAGGGAATGCAACTGATAAAATGCATACATTGAATGCAAAATATGTTGCCAAATGCATAAATATAATCAGCAAATTAATGACAGGTTTTCATTGTGTTCACATACAATTCACATACAGTCAGAATTAAAGGAATAGTTTATCCAAAAATGAAAACTTGCTGAAAATGTACTCACCCTCAGGCCATCCAAGATGTAGATGAATTTGTTTTGACTTTTTTTCACTGAAGCGTTATTATGGATTAATAGTGATATTATGGGTTCCAAATCTGTTCCAATGAAGAAACAAACTCATCTACATTTTGCATGTCCCGAGGGTAAGAAAATTCTCAGCAAACTTTAATTTTTGAGTGGACTATTCTTCAACTTTCAACAACTTTTATATATTCAAGGGCTTTTGTAGCTATATCTGTCTATACAGAATTTAACCTACCCTTAAAAAAATCCTATAAGTTATTATTCACTTGAAAAAAATGTGTGACAACATATCCCAGGATCCCCTAAATTATTTCACAAATAATTGTACATTCTTATGATTTTAATTTTTTTTTTGTATTCATATAAAAATGACTGAGAAATCAGACCAGTCTCCTGTAGTTTTATTTAATACTATTATGATTTAATGCATGGGATCTGAAATAATATTAAGTATGTTAAAGGTCTTTCAGGACTTAAAGAAAACTTGTGACAGTGCCTATGAAATTGAACTTTTTATTTTCTCTAAGGAAGTCATTAACCGATAAAATGTGCGTGACAAAGATTTTTTGAATGTCCTCAGTATAAGACACCCAGCAAAAAGCAATAAACCCATGCACATTGAACTGGTGCACTCCATACGAAAATGACCTTTAACAAACCTCCAGGAAATGCACAACACTTTTAAGCACATGTACTGCCCTGTTTATTCATGCAGAACGGTGCATGCCATCGCATTGTTATTTCAGAATGCCTGTCCATATTAGACAAAGAGTTATGAGCAGGGGACACGAGCGAACTGAATTCACACATGGGCAAGAAAACAAGCGAGCTGTTAATGCACGTATAATTAAACAGTCCTCCAAAGCAACTCGACACTCCGCCAAATAATTTTCTCAGGTTTGGAGGCTCAGTAGTGATGTCCAATTAATTGTTGCCAGCCGCATCTTGCTAGCTGTCAATGCATCTCTATCTAATGAAGCTCATTTTAATGAACCCACAGAAAAGGACGTTCAGATATGAGGAGCATGAACACAATTACCAACACACTTACTCATTAAATACATGGAGAGGAACACTAATAAATTAGGTTTCATCAGCATCAGTACACTGTTTGTGTTTACATTGCCCCAGGTACTTCATTTACAGTTCGTCATACGTGAAAGATAATATTTCATACAGAAAGTCACACTGCCAGCAGCCCACTTATATTGCAGCCAGACACACTATGTTTATTCATCAGCAGAGGGCAGTGAGAGAGTAACTTTAAGACAAACCAAAGTTGAAGAGACTACTGTGAAGTTGTTTTGCTTGCCTTGTTTTAGATGCGGTTTTCTTACTATGACCTCTGAGACAACTTAAATGTTGTGAGGATGCTTTGTTCGCTGAATGTGCTTTCAGTTTTAAGAAATATAGCCGCAAGCAGCAATTAGGTGGATCAAGTGCATATAGGAATCAAAAGTTCAAAGTTGTACATTGTTTTCTCTGACATCTCAGTATAGAACATTTTTTACTCTTTTTACCTGGTTGACTTTTGATCTATAATTTTGTTGCTCAACAATGACGCCTCTTATAGTTCATATTCTGTCTGTCTCTAAGTACAAAGTAAATTTAAAGCGATAGATGTTTTAAAAAGGAGAACCCACATTTAATATAAAAGTCTATGAACTTGCCTCAACTGCAATTAATTTTCTTGATTCAAATATATATATATATATATATATATATATATATATATATATATATATATATATATATATATATATGCATACACTTAAAGGGGTCATGAACTGCCTGTTTTTTTTTTTTTGTACTGTTCTCTAAGGTCCACATATAATGTTATTATGTTTTTTTTTTTTTTTTTTACATCAAAAAACAATTTAGAATAGACTATTTTCTGTCCTGTTTTTGACCCCCCTCATCTGAAGGCTCTGTTTGAATAGGCATGGCGGATTGTAGACTCCCACTGTAAATGCCCACAGCTTTGATTGGCTAACACTTGTGTATGTTTGACAAGCTACACCCTTCACAGATGGATGCTGCTGTGATACAGGTTAAAACCACATAAATACTCATATCCCATCCCATCTCATCCTCAGACGCCATGCCCTCAGAACGCTGGCATAACATTTGATAAAGCACACAAAATAGGAAACACTTCTGGAGTTTTGAAGTCGTCATCTGATTGGTTGAATTTTACAGGATTTCCAGGAGATATGTTTGTTGCATTCTTTAATGTTGTGCCTGGAAACAAAGCCAATGTGACACCAAACCCCCTCACGGACGAAGAAAGTTATTGTTGACCACTTATCAGGGTCAACTAAACGCTGGATTTCCAAAACTATGTGTGGTTTTTTGAATTGGTTATGTGATTGTTTTGATTTGTTGTTGCACAATGTTCTTGAATAAATGGTTTATTGTTTGCATACTGGTCTGTCATTGTAGGGACTAGTGTTGTTTTTGGCCTGTTTTAATTTTAGTCTTAGTCTAGTCTTTGTGTGAAGCTGTTCATACTCTTTTTAGTCTAATCTAGTTATAGTCAACGAAAACTGATGACATTTTAGTCTAGTTTTAGTCGACGAAAACTGATGACATTTAGTCTAGTTTTAGTCAATGAAAATGGTATTTTAGTCTCTTTTTAGTAATGCAATTCTATTTCATTCAAATCAATATAGTACAAGTACCTAGAAGTATAGACAAAACCAAAATTTTCTTTTAGCCAAACCCATTTCAAACAAGGTTATCTTATTATATTATTGTTTCCTTAGATGACTAACTAAGCAGTTTCTGAAACCGTCCACAGACCTACTGTCAGTCTAAAGCTATGGCTGTGTGAGACTAGTCGTGTTGGGACTGAAACATCTGCTATATATAAAAAAAGAAGTTTAAAATAAAAAAATAAATAACACTGAATCTTAGTGCTCTATTTAGCTCAAACAAGGTAGTAATGGGGCTGATGTTTTGAATATTGCAAATTTAACCAGTAGTTGCTGGGCAACCATACTTCTCATCCATCCCAAAATCACACAATATGCAATTAGCCCTCAGAGCCTTCATGCATGCAAAGTTCGGACAGTGTTCAAAATGAAGAATAAGAATAATAATAAGCTAAAGGAGAAACAACTCTTAAAACTATTTATTTATTTATTAAATCACTCTTTTCATCCATATGTCTGTAAATGGAGTGTCTTGTTTTGCCTATTGAAGAAAATCAAAATAAAATAAATCACTTTTTCAAAACTAAAGAAATCACCCATGAGTGAGGCTGGGATATATGGGAAGCAAGTCTGACTGGTGTTGTGTTCTAGCTGTCACTTCACTGCCTGTGTCCCACTATCATTCTCTCAAATCTGTTTCTCTCCCCATTTTTACAACATTCTCTTTCAGTCACCTCCATCTTATTTGCACACACATGTACTCACACACATATAAAGATACCCCTTGCATTCATCAGACAACAGAAGAGCTGAATGACAATGACTTAGAAGCCAAGTCGAGGTGTCCACTGAGGCGGCATGCATTATGGAGGACGTCTCTATACAGAGAATGTGAGAGGTAAGGCAGAGGCTGTATCCCTGAGCTGAAACACACAGCAAATGGAAAGATCCTGTGCACCCCCTTTAAGTTTTGGCCTCATTTCATCTCAATGTGCTGTCACACCAGCCTGCCAGCCCCTCCGATTCATTATCAGTTCCTCTGACAAGCATGTGGAATAATCATGTACAGTAATCCATTATTCCACAGCTATATCTACCGACTGAAAAGGTTGTTTCACTAAGAGCTCTTGGAAATGAGAACATGCAAATATCTTTAAAGCATTCATTTACCCATAAAGGGGATAAGAGTCTTTTTTTTTTGTCTCTGTAACTGATTTGAATTGATTAAAATGCTTTATAATGAGAGCTATACATGCCTAGCCGTTGGAGGGGAACCCAGTTGCATGGCAGAAAGTAGATTTGCATCTTCTGAATGAAATATCAGTGCTCGTAAGGCAGAAAAATAAGTTTTAGGTGAGCTTATAGGGTTTAGGCTTTGGTTTTGTAGTTATTCAAGTACATAAATTATACTCGTATAAAATAAATTGATGTTTAATATATGCAAGAGCACAAGACCAATCACCATTCAGTACTCAAATTTCAATTATCAACACTTCAACTCACACACTCACTCACTCACTCACTCACTCACTCACTCACTCACTCACTCACTCATTCTATATAGTGCTGGGCAATGATTAGTCGTGATTAATCACATTCAAAATAAAAGTTTTTGTTTATATAATACATGTGTGTATACTGTGTACAGTGTACAGTCGCCTTAGAATTATAAAGTTGTATCTGACATTTTTGTCAGAATGGAGTTATTCACATATTCTTATACTGTGAAAACTTATTTACATCATGTGATGTTTCTTTTGTAAGCTGTAGATTTTGGGCCTTCAAAAAGGGTTCTACAGAATTCTTCAGAAGGCAAAACTTTGAAGCTCAATTTCTCAAAACTGCTCAGAATGCAGATAGAAACTTATAATTCCAAGGTGGGGATTTATTATGTATATATAAAAACACACACATACACTATATATTTTGAAAATATTTACATGTATATATTTATATTCATATAATTTATATTATATATAAATATATTTAATATATAAAAATAACAAATTTTTCTTAAATAAATACATGCATGTGTGTGTATTAATATATACATAATAAATATATACAGTAGACACACATATATTATGTACACAAAAACTGTGTACATAAGTCTCGTTTAATCATTGCCCAGGACTAATTTATACATCGTCGATTCATTTTTCCAGATAATGGTGCTAAAAATATTTAACTCTTTAACACTGGGCCAGAGCTAGGGTTGGCCACCCCACTCATAACTGCTATTTCTGTCTCTATTTTCTTGACAAGAATTGCATTTATTTAAATGCGGAACCTCTTTACAAGTACATCAAACACTTTTCAGACTGCACTCTACTTGCACGCCTCAGCAACAGGCTCTAGTCTGTAGCTCGGAAACTGTACTGGTGACAAGGACCTTCAGTAGAACAACGATGAACTGCGGTCAGATGGGGGCCCTATCATACACCCGGAGCGACACAAGTGTTTTTTGCTAGTTTCAGCCTGACGCATTTATTATTTTCACGTTCTGAGCCACGTTGTTTAAATAGCAAATGCATTTGCGCCCATTTGTGCGGTCATGGGCATGTTGGTCTGAAAACGAGGTGTGTTAAGTTGCATTGTTGGCACGTTGCTATATTGAGGCAACTGAAATAGACAGTTTAAACCTGGTCTAAAGACAATAGCGCAGTATTTTTGGTGTTATTTAAAGAGCATGTTAGTAATATGTGCCTATAGGCAGCTCCACAATGTGCGTACACTCTGCTTATTACACACACAGGGAAGCACAGCAGCAAACAAACATGACAAATATTAAAAATTAAAGAGTTACAATGTAAAATATTATTATTGTGTAGGCTACATAAATATAAAAATGCCTACATGTTATAATGGAGACGGAGACGGTTCGGTCATTGCGCTTGCAAATTCCACCATGTAAATAGCGAATGCGCCATGGCTCAAGCACAACTAGCTCTTAAAGGGAATGGGAAATGAGACTCTGATTGGTTTATTGCAGGTTATCCCCAAAAAACACCTATTACTCAGTAAGAGAATAGGGACAACCCCTTTAGACCATGCGCCAGGCGCGTCAACAGTTTTTCCTGTCATTAAACTAGCAAAAGTGGATTCAGACAGGCCATGCACCTGCACCTTGTGCTTTAGACCATGCACTTAGATCGTTAAAATATGACACGAAATATTGTCTGGCCATATGTCAGTTAAAAAAAAAAAAACAAACAAAAAAAATCCTGTCCTGTCAACCATTATACTGCGTTCATAGCGCGTCCTCTTTAATTGCATTCTCAAATACGGTGGCGTGCGCTGTAGCCTGTATCATTTCATATTAAAGCGTGAATGAAACTATGTGGATGCATGTCAGATATCTGTCACGTTCATCAGTGGCAGCTCTTAAAGTAATAGCAGCCAAATAACCTAATAACCCAGCTGCTGTGATGTCTGTTAATCAAAGAACAATATATATTTATAACATTATATATATATATAAATTAGGGCTGGGCAAGTTAACGCCTTATTTTTGCATAACGAATTAATTGGTTAATGCCGACAATTATTTTATCGCATGTTAACACAGTTTTTTATTTTTATGAAAGTCTGTTGCTCACTGACTCTGAATACACATACAGACAAACCATGGGTCACAGGAGGGATGGGATGTTGATTAGCACTAGCTTGGGATGGGTGTCATCGCGCGTCTCAACCAATGAGAGCATTTGGGGTGGACCTTAGACTGCAGCAGCATTTATTTGAAGCGCTCATGACTTCATAAGGGAAATATGAAGTTTCCGATAGCAAGGCAGCAGAGAAGCGCTCTCGCTCAGCACAGTGGAGTGCATCGTTTTGTTAACTTTGTGGTTTCTTATTTTGAGTTGTTTGGGATGCGGTAACAAACACAGCACACACAATATATTGCTTTACAGATCTATCACTTTTGCCGCTCAGAAATGTTCACGCAATCATGCTGCACATATCAGAAGTTCCGTGCTCCGACACTACATGCGTACCGCGACCGAGCCCAATTGAACCGAGCTCTGGCCCATCTCTTCAAACTGCCTTCTCTGAAGGAGCGGGTCATAATGTTATAATCAAGGCTCTGGACTCTGAGCATAACTTGTTTTTCTATGACAAACAATAAAATATTTTCTATAAAAACGTTAATGCCCTGGCAGTGGCAAATTGCTTTGGTTTTATATTTAATTTGATTACATTAATGTTATAAGTTGAGATTTACAAGACATATTTTAACTGCTACTATGTAAAAGGAATACTGCTGTAAAAAAAGCACCTTATTTGTTTTAAAGTGAAACCAAATGTTATTGCACTTTTTTCATATAGCAGTACTTTTAAATGAAAAAAGTTCACAATACACTACTTTTGAATACATTAATTTTGTGCATAACAATGCGATTAATTGCAGAAGATCATGTGATTAATCGCGTATTTAATAATGTATATTTAGTAATCATATGCTAAATTTCTACTTGATCTAAAACTTTCTATTACATAATTTCAATTAATAAATAATTTGATTTAAAAAAAATGTGAGAAACATAATCAAAGATCGGATACATAAGATGTTACAGAATTACTCATTACACAAATATCAAGAGATGAGTCGCAGTCCAACTCCTGCTCCATTTAGCTCAGTAATATTATAAATCAACCTTCATGAACGGCCTGAGAGAAACCTCAAACATGCCACAGTCCTTTCTGATTTTACAGGATTAGCAATGGAGGACATGGCGAGAGGCTAATTTGATGGGAGATAAATTGTAAACGCAATGCCACTCAAAACTTCTCCCTATTAACGACTGCTTTGTCAAGTCCCAGTAATGACATTGCCATTTTTTATTTGTCAATTTGATGATTGTCTAGATGACTCTTCATGTTATTTAAAGGAAAACATACCTTGTTAAGTATTTAATGGACAGCTAAATGTGTTGACATTAAAATGCATTTACAAAATCCTGAAGAAGCATAAGTAGCCTTAAAACACTCTCTGGCTAATAGCTTTAAAGTAAACATCACGCAAATTGACACTTTAGAATTTTGAGTTTTAAAATCAATACTTTCTTTGAACCAGTGTAAGCTATAGAAGAGCTCTACTCATTCAGTCACTTACGGTAATTATGATTTCATTTATCTAACTGTAGATGCATTGCTGAAAGCTGAGTGTTAGGCTTGTTTATCCACTGCCAATATTGCTATAGACATGGGATATTTTGCTAAATTACAATGATATGGCTTTCGATTATTGTGTGTATTTATATATTTTCATTCACAAAGAAGAAAAACAAAAGAAGGCCCTTAACCCCAAGTTTTTAAAGGGTGACATCTCTGTAAGTGTAATGAGTTTTATTGTCTTTGATTGATAGGATCTAATCACTATTCTAATCAGAGCACAGCAGTTAGTGCACATGCTCCAACTAGGGATGCTAGTATGATATTATTAGATTAGAATTAATTAGACATTTTTAAAACTACACTGTCACTTCTTTTTGTTCAAAATTAACAGTATTTAAATAATGAGCAAGTACATGATAAACCATCTCACAAGCCATTTTTTTCTTTACTACATCACTATGGTAAGCTTAAAGTTATTACTTACATTTTGTCGGAACAGATTACCCAGGAAACTCATAGGCGGAGTTTCAGTTTTATGCTTGGGGTGGCACCCACTGGCAGATGAGCCACGAACACTTTTTTATATGTTCTACATTTCATATATTTATATAACATATATTCGACATTAAAAATAAATAATAATAAAAATAAAAATTAAAACTCCGCCTATGAGGAAACTTATTTTTCTTATACTTTTCAACTGATCAAACATATGTGCTTGTTTACATCATATCCGTCAACATTAAAAGAAGTTCAGGCCACTACCGAAGTAGCTTGAAGCAACAAAAACTGAACCTTAAACCAAAAATAGTTTCAAGCAAAAGGAAAAGTGACACTGCCCATAATAAAACATGAATCAAAATAGCTTGCATAGCATCATGCTGTGAATTGACTAAGTTAACAAAACAATGTTTATGTTGGTAAAAATGCTAATCTACTTTGACCTATTTGCCAATAAACAGCCTTGCAAAGTCATAGGGTGCCTACGTCCCTGACACAGAGTGTGACTCAAGGCGCAGCACAAGTGTGTTTGCTAGTTTCAGTCCGGCGCCATTCGCATTTTCCTGTCCAGCGCCACGTAGTTTAATTAGCAAATGCATTTGTGCCCATTTGTGCGCCCATGGGCGTGCTGGTCTAAAAAAGAGGTGTGTTCAGGCGCATTGCTGGCGCATTGCTATTTTAAGGAGCTGAAAATAGACAGCGCCATAGATCAACTCAAACCTGGTCTAAAGTCTGGCGCAATGTTTTTTCTTTGTTATTTAAAGAGCGTGTTAGTATAGGCGGATCCACAACGCGCGTACACGCTGCTTATTAAACACAGGGACGCACAGCAACGCACAAACATGCCAAATATTAAAAATTAAAGGATTGCAATGCATAAGAATTTTTTGTAGGCTAATTAAATATAAAAATGCCTACATGTCATAATGGATAGTCATCGCAAGTATCAGAATTAGGCTATCTATTATCTCGCACACGAGCAGCTCCGAGCACAACTGGCTCTTAAAGGGAATGGAAGATGAGACTCTGATTGGTTTATTGCATGTTACGCCCAAAAAACACCCATTACTCATTAAGAGAATAGGGACAACCCGTTTAGACCATGCGCCCGGGCACGCCAACCATTTTTCCGTCGTTAAAATAGCAAAAGTGGATTTGGACACGCCCTGAGTGCACCTGCGCTGTGCGCTTTACACTTTGTGTTTAGATTGTTAAAATAGGGCCCATAGTTTCCATCGTTGTATATAGAAGAGAATCTTAATATCAGTGTTGCCAAACTTTTGTAAAGTTATCTTTGAAAGGACTGATTTAAAAACAACAACAACAACAACAACAAAAACAGTTACATATAAACTACTATGTAGTACTATAAAAATCTGTTTTCAAGATATCCGTCTTTCGTTACTGAGAGAGTTTCGGTGTTGATAGTGATATTTGCACTGATAAGGTGATCACTTTTAACAATGGGCACAGAGTGGCGCCTGAAGCATTCAGATTCATCAGTGCAGAATAGCGGAACCGAAGCACAACTCATGTAATTACCAAAACAATGTTACTCTGCAAGTTTTATGCTTTAGGGTTACATAGTGTAACTGCTAAAGTTACATAGTGTAGCCTTTATTTATTTATTTATTTAACTTCCACAAAATTACACAACATTATACATTCTACAATGTGAATGGCCCTGTACATTCAGTTTAAAAAAAAACGCCTGAGCTGTTCCAATAGTCTACACTGTAGATACCCATCACAGTCTGCCCTCATTTTCTGAAACTGTGACTTTATATGAGGATCTCAATAATGAGTGAGTGTCAGAAAACCAGAACGTGGCCAATCATTGGTCCTTCTCCTTGGGGCGGTCAAGGCTATGGCAGTGTCCATAAGCCCACAGCCTCCTGCTTAACCCAGATCAGAGAAACTCTCTCCACAGGAGGCGGCCAACGAGGCTTAGACTAGCTCTGATGAGAGGAAGGGCAGTGGGGAGTCGTACTCTGATAAGACAAAAGAAAAAGCACAGAAAAGTGCAAAGGAAAAAAATAAAAGAGAATGTGGCGAAGAGCAGACGAAGCCAACAAAAGGCTGCAGCCTTTTCTGGGATGGCTCCTGTTGCCTGTTTTGATCTTAAATGTCCATTTCTTATTTAGTTCACTTAGAGGTTGGTTTTCTCAAGTAACAAGGATCACTCGATATATATCTACTTGGTTTGTTTGATGGAAGCTGAATGTTCTTAGTTCTAAATATAAAGTAAATGACATAAAAGTCCTGGAATTTATTTTTTTTCTTTACTGTGTGCATGTGCAGAATTGCTTCAAGACATAATTAAAACTTTTTTAATTAGAGGGCTTATGGCTACAGTTCCCTATGAACACACACATAACGCAAAACCTATTTAAAATTGTTAGTTCATTAGTTATGTAGAACATATGAACCTTTCCAAAACTTTCCCACTTTTAAAACACTAGCTATGTTTGCAACATATGTTGCAACATTTCAAATCGTCAGGCAACTTGCTATTCTGTCAGTTGTGAAATCAAGCCTTCTAAAAATTGATGGTTTCTTGTAACTTTCAAATATGACATAACTTTGACTAGTTCAAGAATCATCAGCCATTATTTAAACAAACCTGAAATAACAATATAAATATCAACTTTGCTTCTGAATCTCATTTGCAAGCCATGGCTCATTTAGCTGGAAAAGGTCAAATGGGCATCCGTTTCTTTGTAACTCCCATTAATGTTGGCGCTTGTGAAGCTATATAAACTATAAATACTCATAAAACCTTCTCTGTTGAGTGCAGTTTGAGTGGGAGGAACAATCTGGCTCAGACAGTACAGATTGTTTTATAATAAACACACTGATCTTTGGAAACAATACAGCTTCTGACAGTAAACTCTAACCAGACTCCATCAGACGAAACAATAGATCCCCAAATTACAACTCAGATTGGATGTCCAGGAATGGTGTTCGCTTGGCACTGAATTGCGAGGCATCTGTGAATTCAATTGTTTTAGAGGGTACTTGCTAATTTACAATATTATCTGTCACACCTCTCTCACCACACATAAACAGTTTCTAATAACACTCAGTTTCAAAAGCGTGGTTACTCAGAATGTTTCCTGACCTTGACGATGAACAAATTCTGGTTTATTTTGTGAAGCGTGTGAGTATCTAAAATACTTTTTTTAATTATTACTGAGGATAAGGTTATATTGCCTACAATTTTCAATGCTAAGTCATCAAAATACATAAATGCAGTGTAACAACATGTGATTTATTAATATATTATATATTCTTTTTAGGATCAGGGTTTCTCATCACTGGTGGGCCATAGTAATCAATTACATACAATTTCATTATTAGTCAATTTAACCTATAATTCTTTAAATAATTTACTAATTATTAAGTGTTATACATAGTTTATTAGTTGTGAATTCTTCGGTGAATCTCTATGTTTACAAAGACATGCCAGACTCTTAGGTAACATTGTTATGCCAATGGGGGTCATTTGAATCAAGCATAATTTGATGCATTCAAGCCCACTGATTCATTCAGTAACAAACAAATGATAAAAAAAAAAAATAAAAAATTCATTAATTTAATTGTTAATGTAAGTGATTAGTTCTAATTCATTCAGGAACGCCATAGTAACCTACTTTGTGTTGCACGAAAACGGAACAATTATTGTTGGCATTACAATACTGTGTATATTTTACAATACTTTGTATAAATTATTTTGGAACTATTTTGGTGGATCAGTATGTTTTCTCTCCACTGGGCTAGTGATGCCCTGTAATACTAGCTGTTCTGGAACAACAGTGCTTTTGCTTGTTTGATATAGCGGAGATATTTGCATGTAATATGCTGCTGTAAATATAATGCCAGTTACTGTTATGTAAAGTGTTATTGCTCAACTCTTCAGATTGTCCATACTGGAAGATGGAATTGACCACCATGTGGTGTCTCTTGATGCTGCTAAATAGAGCACTAATTTAGGAGTTGGCTGCTCAGAGCACCTGCTGGTGCGTGGAAATGGAGACACTAAGAAACAGTGTTGGTGTCCTCTGGCCCTCTTTAAAGGGCAATCCATAATTGCTACAGCTGACAAGCCTGTTAGTTGCACAACAATTGAAAATGCCTTTTTACAACAGCCATGCTTACATAACCCTCTGCAGAGACCTCCGATATTACAAATGCATAGACTGTAAAAGATTTTCTCCATTTGTGCAAATTACACTGACATCTGCATTCTCAGCTCTTCTTTAGTAACAATTAGCCTTGCTCATAATGTTTTTGATGGTCCTGTTGCAAATGGACCCTATTCTGGATGGATACCAACTGTGTGCCCTTGTCTGGGTTAGACAGTCTCAGTCAGAAGAGGAGGATAGATGCATTTCAAAGGAAAATAGATGAACATTATCTCCATCCTATCCACAGATGCTTATGAAACTATCTTGAACACACACGAAAAAAATAAAATAAATATTTATAAAAAAACAGTGTATATGTATATGCTTTTTTGGTATAACAGTTTCTCAGTGTGGTGAACATGATGCATGTAACATCCTCAGTCGACTAAAAACAGGTAATTACAATCAGTGCCCAAATTTTGACAGTGGAGGCAATCAGAGATGTCCAATGATTTTACTGACCTGTTTCTAATTCTAGAGTGGAAAGATTTAATTCCCTTAAAGTGGTCATATTATAAAGAATTAAATGTACCTTAATCTTTTCATATAAAAATTTACTGAGCACTGAAACTTTCAGAACTCAAAATTTTCACACTGTGGACTGTTTTGTGAATCTTTACAATGTGATGACACAAAGACGCTTTATGTGAAAGGTGAGAAAGTAAAAAAATATATATTAGGCTCAAGTTATATCATTTTATAATGGTCAGAGAGGGTGGAAAATGTTGTACAATACAGTTTATTTAAAATGTTTGACAAGATCCCTTTAATTCCTGCCATACTAATCATAGGATATTGTACATGCATGTGTCCTTTTAGAGAGCACAGGTTATTATCAGCACCAGTAGATTTCAACATCCTATCTATTGACTCTTCCAAATCCCCCTCAGGCTTTGGTATTAGAAGTGTGCTCAGGTCTACTTTTCATTCTTGTTTACACAAAGTCTCTGCCCACAGCCCTGGAGATTGTGGGCTTGCTTGTTTTCTGTGGTATCACACCTGCCTCCATTCCTGATAAGCTAATGACTGCAGCACACTACAGCGATAGCACAGCAGAGCTGAGCTCTGACATCGTTTGATCAGATGCGCTGTAAGCAAAAGAGTGTTCACCTTTTCATGTGTGATTAAGCACAATGCATCTTTCATTGCACAGTTTCACAGTAAAATAAATATAATTTATTTTCTAACATCATCCCATTACCATAGTTCTAAAAGAGTGCACCGAACCAAAATGTTTTTGTTCCAGTTTCTTTTGTGTGCCATAGGCTTGTTCAGATGCTGTCCATCAGCAGATTTGAACTGAAGCATAATACAAGAAGATCATGTGGCAGAATTTATTTTGATTTATGCATTAGAAAGATAATATTATTAGCTGAGGATGTTTATGTGGATGCTTCAAGCAACTGTTCACCTCTGGATTTCTGGTGCTCAGGAGAAAATGGCAGTTTGATGGATGGAGTTCATAATTGACTTCATCCACTAAGAGCGCTTCTAATTTTCTCACAACCAGAACAGATGGGGATGCATGATGAATTAAATATCCCTTTTCATTGTAGTGAGGTCTTCTTATGAAATCAGCTTTTCATGCAGTTAGACAACGATACTTTAAATATTTTCTCACATTTACAATATATATATATATATATATATATATATATATATATATATTTTCTCATATATATATATATATTATATATATATATATAAAAATCTAATTCACATACAGTATGTATTACAAAACATTTCCTGTAAATATCAGTAATGGCTTTATTATGGAATTAGACGTGTAGAATGCTACTGCTTATCACCTACAGAACCTGTGCATTTTAGAGGTGCTTTAAGGTCACTGGAAAATTGTAAGCAGAGATTCTTTTAAACTGCTGGGATATTATAATTGCACATGCTTCTATTTCAGCTTAGCTTTAAGTGGTCCACTTTTATTTCCTCAATTCTGGTCATTAGGGCTTTTATCAGCACTGCATTAGAGACATTGTATCACCCCAACTGTGAAATAATATCCACTGAAACAGACAAGCACTTTAAGACCAAATTTGTCATGTCATGGAAAAAAAACAAGGTGAATCAACCCTGAATTCTGCATTTTGAGGTAGGGAATGCACTTAACCTGGGTCGAAAAGAACCATTAACGAGTGGAAGCATCTAATCATTTGCTTAAATTCAAAGGAAAGGTCGTGTTCCCAAACCATAAGGCCACTTACTGAATAATAGCCAACCATTAAGTGTAGATGTTGCTATTTCTGTCTCTCTGTCATTGTTTACCTAAATCCGTTCAGTCATTTATGAAGTGTGACATGCTTTATGCTATATGTTTATCTAAATTACTGGTTATTATCTAAATTGAAGTCATAATCACAGCATGCTAAAGAATCCAACCACGTTACTTCTTCCACATGGTGTAGCTGCAGCTGTAAATGTATGCAATCACCAGTATTGTGGAAAGTTACTTTTAAAAGAAGTGCATTACCATATTGCATTACTCAATGAAAAAGTAACCAATTGTTACTTAGTTACTTTTTATGAAAAGTAATGCATTATGTTACTTTTGTGCTACTTTTTGTCACCTGGGCTGGGCATGCTTATTTGTTTTTAATAACAAAAAAACAAAAGTTATATTTTTTTGGCAACCATAAGAACCCTTTCACATCCAAAGTGAAATAAGCCTCAGCCTGAAGGAAGTGCCTTCTCCACTGCACCTCACTCCCAATTTCTCTCAACACGGCGACACGAGAGCTGTCAGTCATGGGAAAACAAAGTAACATGCATTACTTATTTGAAAAACTAACTCAGATATTCCATTGCAAATTTAAAAGTAATACATTACTTTACTAGTTACTTGAAAAAAGTAATCTGATTATGTGTTACCCCCAACACTGACAGTCACACACATTCAGTAGTGTCATGTCCATTTGTCGCCATGAGAATGATACCTACAAAGTAATTAAAGTATCACTACCACATCAGTATTGTACATTTTCTAAGAATTTTCTCCCAAAATACCAGTTATTTTGCTACTGTGTGTGCACCAACCTGGTGACCCGAGAAACTAAAAGTCATTTATAGAGTGTTGCAGGGATGATGCAAAAGCCGGGAAAAGAATTAGCATTTGTGTTTAAATTCACTGATTTTATAATCATGCTCATGTAAACTATGTTTAATTCAAACTTTCAGGGAAATAAATTTTTCATTAAATAAAGACTGAAAGGGTTGCTAAAAGCTTAGTGACTTTGAAGTCATGCAACCATGGTATAGTTTGTTTATAGTCTATATTTAGCTTTTTACTTCTGCTGATTGTATTTAGGCTTCGGTAAGTTGTGTTAATTTGTGAAGAATACCATTATGAACAAAATATGCAAATACTTTTGTTGGCCACAGAGCTTATGTTCTGTAATAATGCAAAAGGCAGCTGAAAAATCTGGTCAATGGAACCAGAGTGAAGATAACATCTGTGTTGGCCTAAAAAAAAATACGTCATCAAAATTACAGTTTAGCAGTTGCGGTTTTCAAACTAAAAATTGCACTTGTCAATTGATGATTTCATCTAGTTCTTAATTTCCCTAAAAATGGAGATTATAAAAGGTGAGAGAGAGACAGAGAAATATAGAGAACATAGGCATTCTGGCAAATGCAATTTAACCTGCATACTCTTCAGGTGGCTCTTGGGAGATGTGTGTGGCCACATGAATCACGCTGCTTTGTCTGAAGATGGACATTTCAGAGTGACACTCTGGAATGTGAACTTGATGAAATTGCCATCATCTTATAGGACAAGAGGGTGGCTCTATATCTTAACAAGTGGACAGACTTAAGTTCACTCTGAATGGAAAAGTAATTGATTTAAGGTAACACAGAGCTGCTGGGCGATCCATTGTCGCACCTTTTATAGTTTAATGTGCTCATCTGATGTCTTGATGTGATGCATGATGCCCTTACCTACAGAGCTGAGGAGATATGGTCGACAGAGCAATAGCGTGCCTTGCCCGTAGGACAGCTATATCAATTTCCTGCAATTGAGTCAAATGCTTGTGTTTGCGCTCCCATCAGCACAAATAAGGAGCTATTGGGGGATGGTCGAGGAGTTTCGATTTCCTGCGGCTGCCGACCGCCCGGGCGTTTGTCACTGTTTCTGCTGGTGGCGAGGAGAGTTGCTGTGCTGATGTGTTGGGAGGGTAACAGATGGGGTTTCTAATGTCATGAAGCAGCTGCTTGTTGGCCAAAGTTAATGATGATGGGCATGTGCATCTGTAGCAAATGCTGAGCTAGCTTACAAGTGAACATTGCGCTTTCACAAGGAAATGAGACGGAGGGAGGCAACTGTTACCTGCTACAAACGTGCTGGCTGTGGTCATTAGCAAAACTGCTTCTGCTAGGTGAAGGTATTGTGGATATGAGAAAATGAAGGTCACACTAGAACGTGTATTGCTGCCATATTGTAGAATTACAAACTCCTTGAAACTTTGAAGGAGTCCAGGTCAGCACATCTGACCCGCCTAACTGCCAATTATGATTGAATTACAAATACTCTTCAAAAGCTGGGGGTCACTTTTTTTTTCTTGAAATGAAGACATGATGGATTGATTAAATCGATCAAAAGTGAAAGTAAACACATTTATAATGTTACCATATGAAATTATTTTGTAAAATAACATTTAAATATAATTAAAATACACATCTATAAAACATTGCAGACAAATAGTGATTTGTTCATAATCTATTTAAAATCTATTTAATAGGTGATGACGGTTTCGTTTGAATGCTAAATGCAAAATAAGAACTGTGTAAATAAATAAATAAATAAACATTTCTTGAGCCAGTATTTCCGTTTTCAAGTTTCCACTACTGTAAATGTTAGTTCAGCATTATTCCTGTTTTCTTAATTGATCTTTGCTTTGCATTTAATATCGGCTTCCATGTGATCGGGGCTAATGAGCTGATAATGTAAACTCTACAGACATCAGTGATGTAAACAGTGAGCAGCTCTGCATAAAGAGAAGTTATGTTTGTTCTAATTACCCACAAAGCAGCTTAGTTAACAAAGAGATTGAACACTGTACAGTGAACAGATGCTAATTGTTTTGATCCAGCATTAGCATTCGTGAGTACAAAAACAGTATCCCATCTGACAGTCTAAAAAAAGCTCTGTTGAACTGATATCTTTGTAGTCTCTTTGAATAAAGTGTTAAATTACAACAAATCAGTCTGACTTCAAAGCTAAGTTAACAGGGTCCTTAGGGGGGCAGCTTTGTGATTTCATTTTGTTTGATACGAGAAGGGAAAAGGATTCATCGCTTCATGGAATTTGTGCAGTTATCTGAGTTTCTGTCATTAACTAGACCGGACTGTTTCTGCTGTTGCCCTCTGGCAGTCCCTGTCATGTATGATGCTATGATGTTCAAACATGCATCGCTGTATGTAAAATCATAAAAACATATGTAGTGACATGATCCAAGAAGGAAGACCATATCTCTGAGGTAGTGCTCTGATGGATTGGAAAACAAAAAGTAGCAAGCTAAAAACGTGTCGAAGCTGTAGTGCTCCAGGGAATGCAGATCCCATTATCCCTCTTCTATCTCCCACTATTTTCTTGTATTACTTCACTTTCCTGTCCATTAAAGGTATAAAATAGTATCATAAGGAGTACCCTTAAGGACTGCATTAAGTGCATGTGTATACACACACACACTGTTTATATACACTGTATGCATTCACTACCATTTCAAAAGGTTGGTAGGGTTTTTTTTTTTTTTTTTTTTTTTTTTTTTTGAAGAAGCCGCTTAAGGTCAACAAGGCTGCATTTATTTGATCAGAAATACAGTAAAATAAGAAATCATTCTAGTATGCTGATATGTTGCTCAAGAAACAATTCTCATCATTATCAATGTTGAAAACAGTTGCGCTGCTTAATTTTTGTGGAATTTTGTGGATTCTTTGATGAATATAATATATGAATATATTGAAATAGAAATCATTTGTAACATTCTAAATATCGTTACTGTCACTTTTGCTCAATTTAATGCATCTTTGCTGAATAACAGTATTCATTTCTAGTATTCAGCTAAAAACAGCCACCAGAAAACAAAATTATTTGAAAATAAAACATATCAAGACCCCCACCCCCAAAAAATATGATTACAGTCTATGAAATAATAGGGATGGTTTAAATGAAGTAGATTTAGTCTTGGCAAGCAGAGAGCTTTTGCAGAGGTCAATCCACAATGAATTACATTTCCTGTTCTCCTGATGTCAGACTGTTTCTTTCTATTACAATGTCTGTCGGGGAGCAGCATGATTTAATAAACAGTCATTTTATTTCTTCTCTCTGTCTAGCAATCTCCTGATGAGAAGCCTCAAGGAGTACATTATGTCTCCTGGATCCATTTAAATGATTTGCATGAAAGATGTGTTGAAAACTGATTCGGGCGTCCTAATCAAGCAAGCTTACTCATGAGACGATCTGTCTATATAATGCTCTTCATCCTTTTGTGCTTCTCAGGCACATTGATGGATGTTATTATTATCCGCATAGTCATTTTATTTAAAGTCTGAGAAACTCGAAGCGTATGTACAGACGTGCCGTCTACGACGCTCAGAGATTCATCTAATTCACGGGAAAGCGAAAATGTCAGCAGCGACTCTACTAAAAATTTGCTGAGCTGAAATTTTATTTTGTCAGAAGCTCAGATGTTGAATGCACATTGATTAGCTGCGTCTTTCCAAATGCAGATTTGATGTGCCACCAACTGAAAGGATCCAGTGACAATGAGAAAAGGGAATTTAAGCGGCGGGTGCCTTCATCAAAACTGAAAACGGATATGCGCTTCTCCTTTTTAACGCTTGCCACATCTCATAACCAACCGGTGTGCCTTTTTTCTTCACACTTCAATATTTTGACTTCACAGTCAATTATTTTTTTCAGTTCCTTCCGGCTCATCGTCACTTCTGAGACAGACTGACAGCAGAGGGGGTCCGCTACAAAGGAAGCAATCTTCAGTGCGGTCAGGTCTGCCATTGGACTATAAGGAATGGCTGATTTTTCCTGACTGACCGTGAGAACTTAAAATGGTGAGAGTAATACCATCCTTTTATTAAAAAGTGGATGCGGGAGCAGGACTGTTTAGGAGAAAAACAAGCAAGATTTAAACAGCTTTTGAAATAGGCATCATGGTCTTCTATCAAATATTCATACAAGCCTCCTGCAGAAAAAACAACTAATAATATCAGGGGGGCCGGGGCTAGTTGTCACACTTTTTTACCGTATAGTGAATATTTCTCAGGGGAGTTTTATTTGAGTCAATTTTTGCATATGCTCATACCTTAAATTTCAACTGTTATTGCCCATGAAAAAGATACAGTTCATTGAATGCATGTTGACAATTTGTGACAACATGCCTCATTTGCACTACACTATATGGGGTAAGTTGTCACAATGGAGCCTGCTGTTAAACAACCTATTATCCACCTTATTTTCAACATAAGAGCAGATGTTGCTATTTGTAAATTGAATGTGCAAGGGTTCCAGTTATTTTACTGCTACAGAAACAGTCCATTATGCTACTTTATATTGCAAACTGGTATTATGTTATCATATTATTTCAGATTATTAGAATAATTGTAAACACACTGGTTTGTAGTGCAAATAGTTTTTCCATTTACTGCACTTTTGTTATTCCTGATTATTATGTATTCCAGTGTGTTTTTTTGTGTATTCACAAAACAGCTTTAGTTACTGAGATAAAGCCACAAAAATATGATGAAATTGGTCTTTTAGTTTGGAAAATATAAAGTCATAAAATGATTCTAACTTGTAAAGAAAACACACATTTGTGTAAATTGGACTTTTGACTAGTTACTGAGATAAAGCCACAGTCTCCCTTCTATATACAATCTATGCAATATATAAAGCATGTGATGTTGGTCAGTGTTTTTCCCACCAAATTAAAAAATGCTCCAGTATTTTGTTCACCACGTTATATTCTCTAAGGGATTTGATAAGTGTTAGAAGCGTCACAATTAAAGGCCAAATAACAAAAGATGGGAAGCCTTACTGTGACAACTGCACATTAGCAGTATACAATTATATTCAATTACCCCTCTTTTTCAAAGAAAAAAAGTTTCTGTTTCATATCCATAACACTTTTTCTCTGACTGACATTTTTATGATGGATCACAAGGAGCACTGTTCATATATTCATTATTGCACATCTCCGAGCCATAATTCAATCCATGAACAAATACACAAAGCACACTGACAGTGGAAACAAACGACTTTTCCCAAATGATCTAATTTCATTCTTCCATTATTGCAGCGTGAGTGCAGGAGGAGCCGAGCACGGAAAGCCATGCCAGAGTCATTGGAAAAATCGGTAGTAAGACTGTCACGCTGTTGTGACAGAGTAAGACGTGCAGAAGGGCCTGTGCAATCACAGGACCATCCACCCATGCAGTTTCCTCCAGAGCTCTGTCAGAGCTCAGAAATCACACAGCCGAGCCGGGTCTGCGCTCCACGCTGGGTTACTGAGCACTCACAAATAAGCCACCGCTACATGCCACAGAGTCAGTCCTTCCTATTCATCTCCATATTTGAGCCATTGTGACCAGCCCTGCAGTCGAATGCCTATCAGCTGATCTGGTACAGGGTCTGAATCTAAAATTTATGGAGTGGGGATGCTTGTCTTTATGTGTTGCACTCACTCAGTGTACGTGTGAGTTCATCAAACTGAAATATAATTTCTGACATAGCCAATAGCCAGAGTCATGATTTGTTACCAGAATAGAATCCTTATTTTTGATAAAGGTATTGGTTTTCTGATGTTATGGATGGTTTGCTGGCATTACTGGCAAACTTTATATGATTTAAGTCTAATAATGATTTCTCGAGAAATGTATGACAGTATGTTGCAAGCAACACATATATTGCAAACATTTCATTATAGTAGATGTTTTACCAGTGCCCCAGCTTTTTAGAGGGCTCTAAAAAAGATAAAACAGGCCTTTCCCCCCAATAGCAAACAGTTCACTTTCCACAAGAAGTATACATTTTCTTGGTATTTCTAAATAACCACATTTTCTGCTACCCCAGCAGCTCTTACAGGATTGTGCATCATTCAGAACTGCAATTTAAATTTGAATTGGAAAAAAAAAGAAAGAAAGAAAGAAAGAAAGAAAAAGAAAGAAAGAAGGAAAATCACATTTGACAGTATAGCATTTCAGTATTGGCTAGTTTACAAATATGTATAAACAGTTTAAACTGAAGGTTTCTAGGCCTTAAGTACAGATGGATGATGGAAGGATGGATAAAATTTAGTATTTATTTTAGTACTAAGATTAGTAAAATGATTTAATTTGAAATTTTATTAAAGATTAAAGAAGTAAAATTAGTATTCATTTTTATAGTAATAGTTTACTATAGTATATAGTGTCTTATACTGTAGATAGATAGATAGATAGATAGATAGATGTGATAGATTGTTAAGTTTACTAGCAATTTTTGAACAATTTTTATTATTTTACTATCATTAATTAATTTATTATTAATAAATGTATTTATTTATTAATTGATTCAGTAAGTATGTATTTTACTGTTATTAATTGCATTGATAGATAAATAGAGCCTGAGTTTGGGTGGTCTCTGGTCTTTTTTTTATTTTATTTTTTTAGGTTAAGCAGTGCACAATAAAACAAGTTGAGTTGTCAGAGCTTGAGTTAAGTTTGTCTGAAGGTTGTTTTTATTAACTCGGTTGAGTTAGTTGACACAGCTGGACATATGACTTCAACAAATCAGCCACCGTGCAGACAGCCTGTCTTAAGTAGAATAAAATAATAGGATAAAATAGTCTTTTCTAGGCCAATGATATGACTGGAGTTTTCATTGAAAGCAAGTTCACATCATTTCAAACAGATTTGTCAAAACTAGTTTGCATTTCTTTAGGTATAAAACTTAAAATGAACAAAAAATTGCACTGTCTGCACAACAGTATGTTATGAGAGTTGACGTGGTGTCTGTATCTCCCTTTCTTTTCAAAATGAAACCTTTCGTTGACCTTTATGTCTTTCTCTGCTGTACTGAACACAAACTCTATGAATAAAACCACTTCTGGAAAGTGGCAAGGTTATTTGGTGTCTATACACATGGCGTGAGTTACAGGGGAATAAAAGCAGGCCAATTTAAATGTTCTGTTAACTACTATCCCAAAGGGACATGTTGTTCCACACTTCCCACCTTGCTTGAGTGGGTTCACATAAGGGCCAGAATAGGAAATGCAAGTGTCTGAGCAAGAATGGATTAAAAATGGTCCTCCATAACAAAAGGGAAGATGTTTAAATGCATTACCAATCTACGTCTGGTGAGAATATATATCCTGAGAGAGAACACTTCTGCAAACACCAAAAAGGTAAATAAAGGGGCTCATGTGTTATCATTTAGCTGAGGCGCCAGCTGTGTCTTCTTATTCTGTTTTTTTTTTTTTTTTACGCAGTGTAATTTCTCACAGCGGTGTCATTCAAACGGGTGTCTTCAATTTAGCCAGGCGATGAGAAATGCTGGAAATTTCCTGCACGGAGCAATGCGTTACATTTTAATAGAGCAACACCTGCGAGGGCAGGGGAATAATGGCTCTCTTGAAATAAATTAGTGGAGCTTTATTGAGACCTGTCATGGGCCAGACAATGGCTCCCTGTGCCCAGAGAGCTCTTGTGTGCTAGCTGGAGAATTCGTTTAAAAAGCTTGGAAACCCGATTCCTTCACTTCCTCAATTTCTTTCTTGTGACAGTCTTGCTACTTCCATCCCGGACTTAATTACCTTTTCATTTTTCATTTACCTCCAGAATTGCCTCAAGCCTCAATTTGCTCTCTTTGGAAGAAACGTGGAGGAAAAATAGAACACCTAAAGTGAATCTTTAATAGTCTTATGTAATATTACTTTGTATGTGCCATACTGCATAGGTCTGTGGGGTGCACACATAATCCAAGATGAACTATACCTAATATTGATGAGTATATTCCCTTCCAACTGGTGATGTAAAAAATTGTATTTTCCATCCATTTGCATTAAACTGTACCAACATAAACTAATAAAGAATGTGATGTATATTCGTCAGTCATACATAAATGAAACATCGTGTCGTTAACTTTGTCACATGACATTTTTGCATCTATGTGATTTTTAAATACTTTTTATAGTGATATTTTTAAGTGCATTTATTCAAGTTGCTTGAAATCAATAAATATGTTCATTGTGAAAACAGCGGAATAGCGGTAGAATATTGTTAATATAATATAAAATTCAAATAGTTAAGTGTATAAGAGATTGAATATAATTGGATTAACTAATGATAAATATTTAAATCTTACATTTAAGCCTAAATATTTCTGTGACATTGTGCACATTAAGAATTCTGCTCAGATTATTATTATTTTTTTTTTTGTAAAAAATTGTTTTGTCACAATGTACTCATCATCATGTCATTCCGTGCTGTATGACTATGTTTCTTCAGTTGAACTAAAATATAAAAAATTCAGTGACTGCTTTCAGTGCTATTTATCATGCAATTACAGTGAACAAGGACTGAAGATTCGAACCACGATAGCATTAAGTGAGAATTAGACTGAAATGTGACCTAAAACTTTAAGAAATAGAAAATAATAGAACATTTTGCCCAAGAACTGACAGTACCCACTTGTATGAAAACTCCATACTAGTCTGTTGCATTCAGATCCAAATATTTTTAACCTATTTTTTGGGGGGGTATTTGGGGCAGTACTGCATTTTTATGTCATAATCAGTTATACCCTTTTAAAACCCCATTTTATTCCAAAGATAACCTCACAAACATGCACATTTGAGGAAAGAACAATACACAGTGCCATTAATCATTTGATAGGAGTTAACCGTGCCACTTAGAGGATTTACTGTTATTTGGGACAATAAGGTTCCTCTGCTTTCTAGGCCCAGGTTGATCGGATACTAGCCAGACTTTGTTGAGGGAACGAGTTTGTACTATTAATGGAATAACACCCCAGACCCATAGGTATTTCACAAATATCGCTCTCATCAAACATCCTAAGCAGTTAATCAAAAAGCCACCAATTGTTTCCCTAATGCATTTAGCTGTATTTAGCACTTCTGAAATTACTCTCACACCTAGAGACATACATGCAGGGATGATCTGGGTCATCATGTTAAGCTCTCCAGAGAAAGGAAAATTTTAAACACTTTCAAATGTAATGATAGTAATTCAGGTGAATATTTATAGTGCAAAGTTTAGATTTGTCAATCAGTGCTTCAAGAGGCATGCAAACCTAAAGCTGTGTACCAAATGAAAGAATTAGCATGTTCCATCTTTAACAAAACAATGAGTTAATTAAATTGCACACTTCATACTGTCATTCGGCAGCATAACAATTTAAAATTGTCCAGTGTGATTAAATGGGGTGATTGTCTTGTAATTATTCTTTATAATTAGTGCTGCAGAGTTAAAGCATATTATAATGTCAAAGGACAGGATGGCTGAATCAGAATGAAAATTAACATGGACAGCAAAAGTCCATTTTTAAAACAGTTTGAACACTGAACATTTCCATACTACACTGCAAATTTATAAATGTTTCATTGCCAGAAATAAATTAAATGTTTAATTGTCAGAAATTAAATAAATGAAAATAAATGAACTGGCCAAATTGTCTGAACTACATGTACATGTACATACCAGGTTATTATAGTTAAAAATAAAGATGCTTAAAAGATTCTTCACAGCAATGCCATGGAAGAAACAATTTTGGTTCCACAAAGAACCATTCAGTCAAAGATTCTTAAAAGAACCATCTCTTTCTTACCTTTTTATAATCTGAAGAACCTTCACTCACCACAAAGAACCTCTGTGAAACAGAAAGGTTCTTCAGATGTTAAAGTTTCTTTATGAAAGCATTTAGACGAAAAAGGTCCTTTTATGGCATCTTTGTATTAAGGAATCAGCCTGTCATTTGGGACATGACCTCAACATCTCTAAATGAAATGATTCACCCACACTGTCCCAGCAATTCCCCATGGAATGGACACATCCTGCTCCGAATTCTTCCCTTTGGAAGCCATATTGTCTTCTCAATAAACTAATAGAGCCCTATGAGATGTGTGTTATTTCTGGAGAGCAGATCTTTGCATGATCCTGCTCTCTTGCAAATGAATATGGGGTTCTGTATTTGAGGACCGTATTCCCATATTGGTCTGAAATCTTCCTGACATCTTAGAGTGGAAGGGAAAGGAGTGCTGATGAATTGGCTGGGGGTGCAGAGATTTGAGACGGAGCCCAGGGGCCGGGCAATGCCCTCAGGATTGACACTTTCGGAGACGTCCATGTCACCTTTACGGAAATGAGACTCTTTCCTCAGAGGGAATTTATTTCCCTCTGAAAAGTTGAGAATTGTCACACATACACATTCACACCAAGCCATGTGTGCGGTGCCAAATGCATACTTTTAATTCCTAAAAGCATCAAACCATAACTTACTTCAATTTGATCTACAGCTGCCCTGACAAGTCTATATACCAGCTCATTTCAAAAGCCAGAAGCATATGCAACCAAATTACTAACCTTTGTCACATAGTTTCCTTTTCTCAAAGTCAGTAAATAAGTCGATCGCAAGAAAAGCAAACTCTAAAGCTAAACTCATTATAAATCTTGACAGGCTGATTTTTTACTCCCAACAATTCTTAAAAATGAGAGATTTTAATCAAGGCAGTTTAATGCCGGTGCAGCTCTTGGATATTAAAATCTGATGTGGCAGGAGGTTTTTTTTTCAGGTGCATGCTGGTAATTAGATTGAGAAAATCAGACAGAGGTCTACTCAGCAAAGATTGTCCATTTCCTCTTGGCTGTGGCATAATTTAAACATGAGATAGATGAACTGATTTGAGGGGTCAGATCAATGACCGTACACAGCCGCTAAGAATCTCTTTCTTCGTGATATTTACCACAAAACGACAGGATCAATTTATACTCACTCTAACACAGTAGATAAGAGCAATCAATCACGAGCCGTAGGCCTCTGTTACTAATTTCATATCTGGAGGGCGGATTTGATGGAGGCTTCTTGGGATTCCAGGAGCATAATAGCAGTTGATTTGAATGTGGTTCAGGTACTCGCGAGTTGCGACGGTGCATAATTCACTTTGGATTGAGTTCTCTGAAAAAGACTCAGTTGGGCAGAATTGTAATGATTCTTTAGAGAGCTGTTTAAACAGGAATCAATGAAGGTGTCTCGGTGCAGGTTTGAGTGTGATAACCCCCTTCCCCTTTTCTTATTCTTGTAAAGACAAGCGAAATGCCTGTGGTGCTTTCAGGTCTGCGAGGAGACGGTCATAATTTATGTGGCGCATATTCATTTGAGATATTGGATTTGAGTGGAAGTGTTATTGAAATATTTACCCAACAGTGTGCCTTTTTTTGTCCGGCGTGGCTAAGAGGAAGTGATCTCAGTGCGAATTAATGATATGGCTAATTTTAGGAAGCTGTGGGGTGTTGGAGGATTCCTGTAAGAACAAGAACATTGCAAGGTTAAATCCCCGGAGAGATCCAACATTTCATCCCACAGAGCGTCTTGTATTGAAATCTCCCGATACTGTTCTGACACTACATTCGAGAATAGACTAGCCAACATGAAGGATTTGAAGTTCGGCCCACCTACACAAGACAACTTGAACAAGCCATAGACAGCTAGATTTTTACATTTTCTGATTGTGCATTGGAAAGACAATCAATCAAAACAACAACAACAACAACAACAACAAAAAAATATATATCAATAATGATATTTTTGATTTCAAATAAATGCTGTTTTACTGAACTTTCTTTTAATTAAATAATCTTGAAAAAGAGTATTAAAGTATACAAATATTAAGCACCTCAACTGTTTTCAACGTTTATAATATGTATAAAGATGTTTCTTGAGCAACAAATTAAGGATGCAAAACAAAGTTCATGTGACATTGAATTGAAAACATCTATTTTAAATTGTAATAATATTTCACAGTTTTACAGTTTTTCTGTCTTGACAACTCTCTGAGAATTTAGCATTGTAATATACATGGCGATATTAATATGTTTGGTCTTAGCGAAATAGATCTGCTATGCTGCTGCCACAGAGAAAGTAACAAGAGAAAGTAGCTACTGCTAACACATCCACAGACATGCTGCTGCACATATAATATATATGAAATAACCCCCATATATAACATACATGAAATCTAGATCTATACAGGTGGAGCTAGGGAAGGTGGGGGGTTTCTGAAGCATGCCACAGCTGGTAAGCAAACACTATCCAAGTATTTGAATGATGAGCAGCAAGCTCATTGACTGCTGATGTGTGAACAATAATGTAATTACATTAGATTGAGAAAGAGCCTATTGACTTGCGCCATCTAGTGTTTCACAACAGAACTTTGCATTTATTTATATTTTATTGTTGTATTGTATTTTTATTGTATACGGTTGTTTTTCTTCTTCCCCATCCCACATAGCAAACGGACTTGGCCCAAATGTGGCCTCAAGCTGGCACTGCTGGCCTCCTGTCGGCAATGGCATGTACCCTTTCAGCCAGAGCTGGGCCATGTGTGGCAATGACGGCAGGGCGGGGATCCGGCAAAAAATATGAGGGCCGATTGTTGGTGGGAGGAGTGTGGCCCAGATCAGTCAGGTGATATGTGGTCCAAATCAGGCTAAGATCTGGCAGCATATTAATGTGACCCATGATAAACAACCTGCATGATGATGTTTAATTTATCAAGTTTTTTTTTATCTATGTGTAGTATTGTTAATATGTAGTCTTTGAAATGGCAAGTCAAAACAGAATGAAACATTATCATTTCAAAATTAAGCAAATTAGTAAAGTGCATTAAACTGCACTTAATTAATTTTAATTAAATTTTATATTATTATTCTTGGTACAAATAATCTTAGAATCCTTACATGAAAAGAGAGAGAGAGAGGAGAGAGAGAGAGAGAGAGAGAGAGAGAGAGAGATCATTTAACCATCATGTAATACTTATTTGGTTTACCATGAGGCACATCATTATTATTAGTATGCTGTCATGCACAAGCATTAAATAAAATGATCATGAAAGTATTTTATTTTTTTATTTAAATCCTCTGTATCCATGTGATGCTTGGTGTGAGGAACAGAACAGATCCAAATTCAAACCGCATTCATGTATGTATGTATCTCCTTCCTCTGTAACATTTAAAAATGTGCCGTTAATAAGTTTTACAACAATTTTTACGGCAGCGATATCAAACGCTCATTGGCTCTCGCCGGTTTCGTCATAGATTGCGACATGCCGTGTTTCCGGTGTTGCGTGTTTTGAATGAGAAACGCGCGCCTTAACAGAGTGGATCGGGATAGTATTTTCAGCGTTTAAGAATTTAGATTATTCCCTGCTCCTCGCACTACTATTATATTCTGCCAGAGAGGACTGCAACTGCAATGTATCGTCATTCGGACTACTGTGGTACTGCTCTTTGACACACCTGTAATAAATTATTATGATTAAGTTACATGAGTCTATCTGTTACGTTTCTCTTATAGAATGCATTCTTTATATACTCACTCTTTATTGGTTGATTTGTTCTTTATAAAAATAAATAGAAAAATCAATGGAAAAGGTTTTTTTTTTTTTAATTTTTTTTTTTTTTTTAATTGCACAGTTACATGATGTGTGAGTTTTAAGTCTGATTTTCTATTCAGTTTAATGTACTTTATTGGCATAGTTTGTGTGTTCATTAATGTACAGATGTGTGCCGGATCTGGGCCAACACTATGTTGCTGTCTGGTTTACCAAAGCATGTCACAAAATGAATAATTGTGATTATAGTAATATACAAGGCAATAATCTGAAATATTAAGATTCTGTATTCCCAGACAGCAATATAGTGTTGGTCCAGATCCGGCCCACATCTGGCCCGCATGAAATCCAACAAACTGCTTGCTGTCTGGGTTGGGTCTGGGCTATATATAGGCTCAGGTGTGGCTCAGATTTGGAGATTCTGGTTTACTTAAGGCTGAGAATTGGCACCAATAATAAAACCTGTTTTGGCCCAGTTCAGGGACAGTTCAGGGTGATTAACTGGCTGAGATTCGGCCCGGTTATGGCCCATGTGTGGCCCTTGTCTGTAATCCAGTTCTGGGCCACTTCAGGGCCGTCATTCTTTGCGGCACTTGGGCCGAGGGAAAAGTGATTGTGTGGCCCGGATCTGGGCCAGAAGACATTTGCTATGTGGGATGCAGTAAAAAGAGACTTTATACACAAAAATCTATATCATATTTAATGGTCTCAGGCATTAAAAAATCTGGAATTTTTTAACAATAAGCTATGCAAAATACATCATCAAAATTCTATCTTCCACACGGTATCATTATAAAAATCACCCTCTAAGTCTCCCTATTAAAACAATACTGGAAGCACAGATGAGACTCCTTTCAGAGTCTCCAGTCTCCTCGTATCAACATTTTGAATGATTCTATCCATAAAATAGCTCAGGTTACTGCATGGCACAAAGCAATCTCAGAACATCCTGCAGACACAGACTAATAAACTCCAGGTAAACCCAGAGCTGAAGACAGAGTGAGCATTCTCTCTTTGCCCATTGCTGTCCATCAGACAGGTTAAAGCATTTGAGTGGACCGGATCACAGAGACAGAGATGCCACTGGCCCTGACCCTGTCGGCCTTCAAGATTAAAGCGCCATGCAGTGTGTGTCAATCAGGCCAATTGTACTGGCCAGCTAGTGCTGACGGACTGAAAGTGTGCAGCAGAGGGGATGAAGCATGCTGCTTGGCTCCCACTGAGAACGGCTTGTGAATGGATGTCTGGAAGACCTCCAAAACTTACTCCTTCATTTTATTTAGAGGGGATCAATAACGTAAGACAGGACAGACCATACCAGCAGTGCCCAAGTAACTTACACTTGCCGTTTGTATGTTACTTGTAACAATGTACAGTATGTGTGGTTTGGACTTGATTTGGTGCTTAAGAAACATTTCATATTATTATCAATGTTGTTATTATTAGTATTATCAGAGTAAACATCGGTTGTGCTGTATAATAATTTTGTGGAAACCATGATACATTTTTCAGGATTTTGATGAATGATGATGTCTTTTGTAACAATTTAAAAGTTTTTGCTGTCACTTTTCCCCAATTTAGTGTATGCTTGCTGAATAAAATTCTTAATTACAAAAAAAAAACCCTGTATATCAAAATCAATATATTATACATTTTATGTTGATTATTAGATTTCTCACTCACAATGAAACCCTGTTGTAATAATACATTTTTCATGATTTTTTTGATGTATGTCAAATGTAATAATAGAAAGCTTAAAAACTTTTAAACTCTTTGAGATTACAGAGATTTGAAGTTTGGCTACTTAACAACTTCTTTTAACCGGAAAGTTGTGTTATTAAATTAAATCAAGACAAGGAGCAAACAAATCTCTATAAATGAAGTGAAGTGAGAATGAACGCACAAGGGCACAGCCTGCAAATGCTAATGGCACAATACATGTACAACTAAGAGAACAATTAAGCATAGATTTAAAATGCCAAGGAAGTAATCGTGCAATTACTGCACTTTCATTACTGGCTGAGACACACTGATGTTAAAAGAACACCTGAAAGAACAGCCTTTTTTTTTCAATTTGATCCCTTCTTTCGAGGTTTTTTTTTTTTTTTAATATCACGTGTCCTTCCTGTCTCAGAGTAAAGGCCACAGTCAAGGGGGTCAATACATTTTTAGTACATCTACAACAAGAGCCCACAAAGCCAGGAGAGCTGAGCAATTAGAGGTTTTGGCTGGGATCCTGACTTCCTTGCTTGGACAACCTGCACTCGGTTTACCGTAGGGGGCTTCTGAATTAAACTACTGACATTCACATAGCAGCTGTTATTACTCCTGACTGGGCTGTTTCGTGTTTGATATTGTATCATGCAGGTCATTTATACCTCAGCGATACTGGCTTGGGTTCAGGTTTCATAAGGATGAACCTACCCCTGACCCTAAATCGTTTTACTGTAAAGGCTCAGGGTTTAATAAAGTATTGCGTACAGCAGTTCATGTTCAAAAAGCATGTACAAGAAAAGAAAGCCCAATAGGTCCGGGCAAGCTGAAATATTGTCAAAAATAAAGATAGCGAGAATTTTATGGAAGTAATATTTGCGTCTTGTTTACCACTATGAACTCGTGAAACCCATGAGGCAAAGCGTGCTAAAGTGAGTCTTGAACCTTATACATTAAAAATACAAGTCACTGCACACGGCTAAAATAACAAGCCTTATATTAGCTTTTCCAGCCAGTGGTTTTGGAGGTCTGCTATTTGCTCACAACAAATGCAAAGCCCTGCTTTTCTCTCGGAAAGGTCCAGTCTCCTGATCTGTGTGAATGAAGGTCACTTGTCAGCCTGACAGTCCTTTGATACATGAGTGCTATAATTAGCATATCGAAGGAACATTAAGCTCTTCATTAACTGTGCCTTGATCAGCAATTAGCACATATGAGTGCAATTAAATTCACATATTTACTTTAACAGTTGAAGGCGGATATTAGTCATCAGGAAATATTTATCTGGAGAATAGTTACTCATTAAACTGAAAAACAAAATGACTCACCCCTATTTAATGGATTAATTTATCTAAAAATGAAAATTGAGTTATTTCAGGATTCTTTGATTAATAGAAAGTTCAAAAGAACAGCATTTATTTGAAAAAAAAAATAGACTTTACTGTTACTTTTGATCAGTTGAATGTGTCCGTGCTGAATAAAAGTATTTATTCTTTTACAGTATATTATTTTTAATATATATTTCACATTTTTATTTTGCTATTTAATTTATTATTATTGTTTTTTTTTCTTACGCCCTCATGTCATTTTTTTTTCAACTCAAAAGGCAAGATCTAAAGAATATTCATGCAGGTCCAAACATTGTCAGTTCATGAAATATGTATTAAAAGCTTCTAAAGGAGAAAAAAAAAAAAAAAAAACATAAGTGTGACATAAAATGTTCCATACAACTTATATTAAATTATGCACTAGATTAAAAGTCTTTTTAGGTCATTGAAAAACCTTGTGTGAGAAACAGACTGTATCATGCATCATTTATATCGCTACAAATCCTCTCCTCTAACAAAATTCTAAAGTTATATTAGTAATATAAATATCACTCCTGCTGTTTTATGGAAAAGAGATGCATAAAGTTTTTTTTTTGTTTTTTAATCAATCAATCAATAAATAAAGACATCATTTTTGGGAGAATTGTAATTAAAGTTACAAAACACCATAAATAGCAAAATATAATAAATTCTAAAATGACTAAGTTATATACATAATTAGATACATGTCGGTTGAATAGCTTTTGAGCTGTGCTTGTTCTCTCTTTCTAAAAAAAACCTTGCCTCTTTATGGGATCACATTCAGCACACTCGTTGCACACATTCACGTACCTTTATCCAGTGTAACGGCAAAAACGTAGCATGTCAGATTGAATACTATCGTCTTTTATTTTGACTTTATCTTTCAGTATTTTCAGTGCTCTCCGAGAGCTCTGATTGGTGATGGGGCAATGCATCATGGGGTGTGAGAAAAGGACTCAGTTTATCAGTCACCCCTTCGATAAAGACAGAAAATCCATGACAAAGTACTCCGCAGCAAGCAAACGCAGACCTCAACCGCAGACCTGATAATCTCGCAAGACTGACAGTGCCAAGCATCACAGATTTTCATTCTCTTTGGTTCCCTCTCTTCCTCCTCGATCGCTCACACTGGGGATCTGACAAAAGAGAAAAGAGAGATAGACACAGCTTTCAGGCCTTTTTAGATAGTGTCAGTCCATCTTTTGGCAAAGTCACATTTCCTTTTTTTCCCCCATTACTGCAGAGGAGTAACCTAATTCTCTTCTGAAAAGGTCACTTATCAAAGGGTACAACATCCATCACTCTGAGTAAAGTCATTACTGTGACTTCATCTTCTTGATCTAATCCATCGCTGAGGATTTCAACCATATATAACGTTCATTTCATGTCTGGATATAAATTTGTTTTACTGTACATCAGGACACGCATTATCTAAAAAGCAGGATTTATAGATGCCCTCGAAATCTGCAATTTAAAAAAAAAAAAAATTTACCCTCATGTTCTGTTGAGCTTAACCCGACTTCTATAATATGTGGAATCCTAGAGACCCCGATGCTGTTAAATGTGTTAAAATAATAATTGTAGCTTATATTTTCATTTAATAAGTTCCTCTGACCTTATCAAAACCCAACAGACAGACGTTATTGAAGCTTTAACCCACAAAGTAGGTCTTCATCACTCCTCAGAAATGTTGAAAATGTAATGTAAAGTCGTTTCTCATAAGATTAGCCAAAGTCAAGCATCTCAGACCCCAAACAGATCATGAAGGTTAAATTAATTTCATAACATTTGGCATCTTATGTACACTTAACTTCTCAAAAACTTTACATGTTTACTTTTTGCACAAAAGAATTAAAATGTTTGTGCACATGATGAACATCCACCTGATCTCATTCAAATGTGCATTATTTAACCTCTTTTGGTGATGGATCGCAAGCCTTTGTGAGAGATTATTGACAGGCCGTGTGATGCATGAATCCGTTAAAGGGCAAAATTTGATATGATGTGCACAGAAACAAGAGTGATAAACAACAACAGACACTCAGAATAACATCTTGACCTAGATAAACAGAATTAATCAAACTGCTTGACACTAATTGTGTATCCATTGGGCACACATGCACATTTCTACAGAGATACTAGATCAACATTTGGTAACAGGATGGAATATGTGGCTGACATATTGAAAAATGGAAGTGTCACCAAATGGCAATCTTGGAGATTTGGGGATCTTCGGCAAAGAGATTTTGGGAATCGACTTTATACAACCCATTTTCCTAATTAGAATTTTCCATTTTTCCATCAGCGTCCACCTGGTTTTGGTGAATATACAAAAGCGGTGTCTTGTGTTTCACAAAGTGTACATCTACCATTTTATGCAAATAGAGTAAGCTGTTCTACTTTAGAGTGTAACTGGGGAAAATCTGCAAAACACAAATGCCATTTTCACACCGATACAACCCCCAACCTCCCCAAAATAAATGTTGGAAATTTGTGTTTTGTTGGTATTTTTTGTGAACTAGCCTTAAGCATGTGTTTTTTTTTTTTTTTTTTTTTTTTTTTTTTTTTTTGGGAAATGCAAATCTAGTTATTGTTCCCAGCTGAAAAATCTTAAACTAGCCTAAGTTGGTTTAATGGTCTCCCAGCCTGGTCGGACTCATCTGTGAGATAGTTTTATAGGGATTTGGGGCATTTTTCAGCTGGTCAGACCAGGGTTATTAAGAATAAAACTAAAACCATAAAACAATTATATATATGTAAAACAAATTAATAAAGTTTAAATAAATAAAGTTACATAATTTACGGGAAAAAAAAAACATAAATTAATAAAGTTTATTTCAGCTAGTTGCCAAGGCAATAATCTCGATTAACTAAAACAAATAAAAATAAATGAAAACTAAAAAAAAAATGACAAAAACAAACCACAAAATGACTAAAACTACTTCAATTAACTAAAATTAAAGAAAAAAAAATCAAAACAGAAAATATTAAAATATAAACTAATTTGAAATATGAATAAAAACTATAATAGAATCTCATTTATACTAAGATAACCCTGGGTCAGATTAAACCAGCTTGACCTGGTTATAACAAACCATCTTATATCATTGAAGACCAGAAAACCATAGGTTGTTTTAAACTGCCTTTTTTTTCTCTTTCAAGCAGGGTATTTCTTTCAGGAAATGTAAACCTAGATATAATTTATATGTTCAGCTATATTATATACCAAGCACTATATTTCATACCATCTATTTAGTCAAAATCTGTTAGCATTTTCTTTACCGTAAACAAGACTCAGTTTTTCAATTAATAATACCATCTTGTTTGTTCAATGTGGCTTTTTGCACCAAGGTTTATTGAATCAATCAATAAAAAAAACACTTCACTGGGCAATAAAAGCCTGTAAGGGTGGGAGTATGCAAATGTAGAGTGGGTTTATTTATGATTGCGCAGGAAAGGATTGTTTAGGTATAATTTTTTGTCTTGCCAGATACGCTGCTGAGATTCATGATATCTGAGCTCAAGATTTGGCCAGCTCATCCTTCTTGCAGCAGATGATTCTCTACTTAGCTCAGTAAATTATGCATGCATTATTCATATAATAATGCACCCTTTAAATATTCCGATTTGAGAGGGCATAGAAGAATAAACATGCGGTAAGAACACAGCACTTAAAGGAAATCCCAAATTCAAGACAAGAGGAATGATCTCTGTAAATCTGAAAATGATCTCCGTAAATGTTACGTTTTCATATAGATCAGTTTCCTTCTCTATCACCCTTATACACACAAGCGTCCTGCCTCCCAGATATTGTACTGGTGTCATGCAAGGTAGGTGTTCCAGGTATCTTGTTGGGGGTCCAGCCTGACTGGTTTATCACTGATACTTCTGGTTCCAAATGATGCTCTAGCCTTGTGCTTCCATTTATCATCTGCCCCCAGGCAGCACACAGCTGAGCTAGGAGAGATAGGCAGTTTATTTTTCATAGTTATTTATTCTGTGTTCTCTCTGCCTTTGTGAGAGTGTGTATGTATTAGGGCTGTTGTTGGCATTGGGCAGGTATGGCCGAGAAAGGTATCAAGGAGCAAGGGAAGCTGAATTAATGTGCTGTAAAATAAGTTTTACGTATTATGTTTCTTTATACCGTAAAACACAAAATGAGATGTTTAGTTGAGTGTCCAAGATGCTCTTTCCATACATCAATTGTGGATGGTGATTCATACTGTCAAGCTGTCAATTTAAGCCATTATTCACTAAATGTCCTCACCAATTAAAAGAAGCCCCTTTGGAAGCCCCCTGGAAGTTGTATGGAAAAGAGAAACCTGAAAATAAAATAATAAAATAAAAATTCAGCATTAAAAAAGTAAAACAAACGAATCACAGGTAAATCATGACAATTTTTAATTTACAGGTGAACTATTAATTTAAATCTGCGGAGTAATTTATATGTGAATCATGCACTCGTCATTTCTAAATGACAGTATATTCTGCAGATTTAACAGTTTATATTTCTCACAGCTTCAAGCAAATTTAACATGCATTAATATTCATGAAGCCATATTGGTTGCAGCATTACAAAAACACTGACGCAGAGGAGTGGTAAGGAATTACCCAAGTAACCCAATCAGTTCCTTGGAAACATCATAAACAATAGCCTATTAGGAAGTCATATGGCGTTACAGTCAAGTGTTTTATTTGAAATTAAAAAAGAGATGCAAGAATACCTTCAGAGACACGAGTGGACGTGGAGCATAACAAACGCATAAGGGTAAAGTTAATAACAGAGCAATTTGTTTTGTGTCTGGTCTCATTGCTCTTTGCCATGCAGCTCATAATTATTCCTCTTTATTCAACTGGGCAAACCAATTAATTAAGCCTGATTAAATCCAGCTAGACCATAAACAATAAACATCATTGTGACATAACCAAACTACTGGAGGACTGACGCTTTTCTTTCAGAGAATCAGAAGTATTCATCTGAACACAGTCTCTGGGAGTGAAATAAAACAATCAGCAACATATCAGTGTGAAGGATCCGCAGTGTGCTGTACTCTGGGGTGGGGTGCAAAAGCAATTTTGAAGTGTTTGATACATCTGAGAGATCACAGGCTGCCATGTTTCCGGGCCCATCCACCTCTTTCGCCCATGGAGCTCTCAGTCAGACTGGATGTCCAAAAGCTTCTTCCTCAGCCAAGTGAGCACAGCGAAACTGCATTCAGATGCTATTAGATTGCCACACATCACAAAGAGACTCAGGTGGAAAAGCGTATCTAATGCACTTCCTGACAGTGTGTCAGTGAGGAAAGGTCCTGATATGAGAGAGTGAAAGTACCACAGAGCCATGGCCTGAACTTTAGAATGTATGCAAGAACATACATGTGCAGCATCATTCAAAATACTGGCGCAAAAAACAAAATGTGCAGCTATGAGACTTACCTGATTGAATGACCCGTTACATACCGTTTTTGAAAAAAAAAAAAAATCTGTATGCATGGAAAACATGGATGACTTATTACATTTGCCAAAATGTGCAGTAAAACCACAGTACCTGTGTAGAATACTGAATTCCATAATGTTAAACATTCCACTTGTATTTCCAGTATGACAACTGAATCAAAATAAATAAATAAATAAATAAATAAATAAAACTACTATTTGTTTAAAAAAGAATACAGTTTAGAATGCAAAATAACCCTAGCACTACTACTGGAAGTGTTCTATTCCAAATATAATCAAAAAGTCTGCTTATCAAGGCCATGCACTGTATCATATGTATAGATATAATAAATAATAATATATTAATAAATACACACACACAATCTGATAAAAAATACATACATATATATATATATATATATATATATATATATATATATATATATATATATAAATAAAATACACAGTTACACACTAACTGCCCTGTAAATCTAATAACCGGTTGCTCCACCCTTACTCTGCAGCAACAACTGCAATCAAGCATTTGCGATAACTAGCAATGAGTCTTTCACATCACTGTGGAGAAATCTTGGAGTACTCTTCTTTGCAGAATTGTTTTAATTCAGCCACATTATAAGGTATTCGAGCATGAATGGACTATTTAAGGTCATGCCACAAAATCTCAATCGGATTTAAGCCCGGATTTTGACTTGGCCACTCCAAAACCTTAATTTTGTTTATCTTGAGCCATTCAGAGGTGGACTTGCTGGTGTGTTTGGGATCATTGTCCTGCTGCATAATCCACGTGCGCTTGAGCTTGAGGTCACAAACTGACGGCCAGACATTCTCCTTCCGGATTTTCTGATAGAGTGCAGAATTCATGCTTCCATCAATTATGACAAGTCATCCAGGTTCTGACTGTTGGTATGATGTTCTTTTTATGAAATGCTGTGTTGGTTTTACGCCAGATGTAACGGGCTACACACCTTCCAAAAAGTGCAACTTTTGTCTTATCAGTCCACAGAATATTTGCCCCCAGGTTATGAATGTTGTTGGGGATAATCAAGGTTTTGTTTCTCATTTGTTCTTGAATTTCTTTAGATTACGGCATGATTTTCAGACAGGTTCTATTTAAGTGATTTCTTGATTCAACAGATCTGCCAGTAATCAGGCCTGGGTGTGGCTAGTGAAATTTAACTCAGCTTTCTAAAATAATGTGGTTAATCACAGTTCTTTCATGATTTAACAGGAGGGGTATTTACTTGCATTATCTTTGTGTAATATTAAAATGTATTTGATAATGTGAATCTTTTAAGTGTGAAAAATATGCAAAAAATGTTAAAAAACAGGAAGGGGCAAAATCCTTTTCATGGCACTGTACATACATGCAATAAATTATATAAATATTAAATAATACAATGTAGTGTAATAATGTGAATGCAAATAATAAAGATTTACAAAAATATTATGTATAATAAATACAAATTAAAAATAAGTCAAATATAACATTATATATTAATATACATATTTAAAGTAATATTATTATAAATAGACATTATTTTTAATCAAATTATATTTATTTGACATTATATTTCTAAAATTATCTTTTATTTCTTTGTAAATATATGAGCAACAGAACTAAACAATGTATCATACTAAAGTTTGAAAATGTTTATTGCTGAACTCTTACTGTCTGTAATATACTATTTTATTACTATATGTATTATCTGTAGTGTGCATTATATTTGCACATTGTATATGTACAGTATCTGCATGATATGTATTATTTTTTAAATAAATAGTAGTTCAAATACAGTGTGCAAATACAGTAAGAATTATATATTAAAATTAAATTCTGAAAGTAGCAGAAAATACTGTTCTTAGTTCTTACTGTTCTTGCTTAAACTCATGTGTGAAACTCCCTCTGCATATAAGATGCAAAGGGGATTATACATGTATTAGCATTATGACTTAAAAAAAAAAGTGCTTCTGAGTATTTCTAGTTTATAAATGTCATCATGCTCAGGCCATCAGTAACATATAACACAAACTCTCCTCCATGCAACAAAAAGATTGTCCTTTTTTGATAATGCAGACATTAAATTTTAATCCAGCACACAATGTTTTACCGACACAATTCATCCTACTGTGCTGAAGGTTTCTGCTTAAATGTTCTCGCCTCTAGAGAATAAAATGAATCACACTCTCTGTGCACAGGCCACCCCAAGGTGATTTATTTGCTGATTCCTTGTCACTGTGTAATTTATTGCAGTGCTTTTGTCTTCTTTTTTGTATACATGGAGTGATCAGGCAGTGCAGAGCAGCAAACGTGATTCTGTTCCTAAGGAGATTCACAGTGTCCAGGACTCCAGGTTAGCTCAAAAATCCAGGCGAAGAGTTTCAATATGAAACAATTTACATATTTTGTGAGAAATATAGCTTTTATTTATTTATTTATTATTATCTTGTCTGCGGCAGAGGACAAAAAAGAGAGATCTTAAAAGTAAATTTGTATTAACCTGTCAAAATGCAAAACACCATATCAAAAACACAATCACACATAAAACAGTGATTATTATATGATTTTCAACATTTATAGGGCTACCAATACACAGTATTAAAGGGATAGTTCCCAAAAAACGTCTAGTTTACGTATGTAACCCTTGTTCCCTGAAAGAGGGAACGGAGACGTCACGTCAGTGACCGACGAATTGGGATCTTGCTTAGAGAGACCAATCTACTTTGAATGTAAACTAAATGAGCCAGTGCACATTAGCATGCGATTATTGCATCTAGCTGCCACTGATCACAGTGTGAGCATAAAAAGGGTTACATAAAAAGGAACGAGGGTTATATATGTAACCGAGACATTCCCTTTCAGTCGGTCACTCTCAACGTCCCTACCAAAGCGCCATGGATTCCAGTGTCCCTTTTTGGTGCCGCGGCAGCAGCCATATGCCCTAGGAGCCTCTGAAATAGTTTCAGTGGGACTGCTGTCCTGCTTTTGAATGAATTCAAGCAGTTCAGCACCGACTGCACATTGCGCATAAGCCAATCATCGAGATGCGAACACCCTGCTCTCTGAGGACCTTGTACTGATATGCACGTCCCTCAAATGCAAACTGCAGAAATGGTCTGTGGTGCGGAAGGATCGACACATGAAAGTACGCATCGTTCAGGTCGATCGCTGCAACCCAATCTGGTGGACGGATGCATCCGAAGATGCGTTTCTGCATCAACATCTTGAATGGTAACCAGTGAAGGGCCTGGTTCAAGACATGCAGGTCCAAGATTGTTTGTAACCCACTGCCTTTCTTGGGTACAATGAAGTAGGGGCTGTAAAACCCTGTATTCATATTGGCTGGAGGGGCCGGCTCTATCGCATCCTTCGTGGGAGTGACGAGCAGGCTTGGGCGCTGTGGCCGGCGGCTGGGTGGAGGCAGCAGCTTCCGGCCGGGTGAGGGTGTGACGAATCTTCCTCTCCAGAGAGCTCTCACTCCGATGCAGTGATCGACAACCAGTCATCGTGAAAAGCACCGAAGGATACCACCGGTATGCTCTTTGAAGAGGGCTCAGCATGTTTCTTTGGCGGCTCAACTGGTTGCAAAGCCCTAGAGGAGCGATGGTTCCTCAAGGGTTGGTTTCCTGAGGGGTTTGCCACCACTGTAACCCTCAGACCACCCATGCTACTGCCCGAAGTAATCCAAGCCTGACTTCCGCCAGGAGAAACACTAGATCATGGCAGAGGCAACGGAGCACTGCCCCCCTGGAGGAAACAGAGCGTGGCCCGCAGCTCTGAGATGGTCAACTTCCCACAATGGGAACATGACTCATCCGCGAACGCCACCTCAGCATGTTTAATACCCAGACATGTGAGGCAGCGATTATGACCATCACCTGGCACAAGGTAACGACCGCATCAAGAAACGCACAGGTGAAATGGCATCTTTAAAAAGACGATCCCTCACTCGTGTAAGCTATTTAAAGAAATAGGATCTTTCAGGGAAATGCTCTTTTAGGTGCTGAAAGGAAATGGCACAGAGGAAATGGGCATTTGCAGCACGACAGTGGGTAGTGCAGCCTGAAGTGCGCAGACCACATGACACAGGAACGACCACCGCTGAAGCACCGTCCACTAACACAAGAAGCTCCCTAGAGCGTGCTAGACTCGTCACACATGAAGCAGTTTGGTAGGAGCAGAACGATGTTGCTGCTCGGCTCCAAAGTGAAAAGCTGGTATGCATTGCACCGGTTGCCTTTTTATGCTCATGCTGTGATCAGCGGCAGCTGGATCCAATAATCGCATGCCAAATGTGCATTGGCTCATTTAGTTTACACTCAAAGTAGATTGGTCTCTCTAAGCAAGATCCCAATTCGTCGGTTGCTGACTTGACGTCGAGAGTGACCGACTGAAAGGGAATGAAAATTACTCACCCCCAAGTCCTTCAGAACCTGTATGACTTACTTTCTCCTGTGAAACACAAAAGAAGATATTTTGAAAAACACAAAAAAGAGAGAAGAAAGTCATACAGGTTTGGAACAACATGAGTGAGTAATTTTATTTTTTGGGCAAACTGTTCCTTCGATTAAGAACAAATAATTATTAAATAATTAATACCAAAGAATAAAATCTATTATACACAAAAACAAACGCACACATTTATATATATATATATATATATATATATATATATATATATATATATATATATATATATATATATATATATATATATATACAAATATTATATTATTAATATAATTCAGTTAAATATGTATTATATTATATTATTAATTATAATTAAAAATTAATATATATATATATATATATATATATATATATACAGTATACACACACGAATACAGCGTAATTAATACAAAGATTAAAATATTATATATATAACAAATTATATGTGTGTGTTTGTGTAGTATAATATGTAGTGTACACACACACACACACACACACAGTAACATATATATATATATATATATATATATATATATATATATATATATATATATATACACACACATATTACATTTTATAAATTTTTACAATCACTAAAATAGTCAGTGCAAAGTAACAACTTAATCTAAATATTTACCGCACAGGATTGTGGATGATTAGTGATATCAGGTTTGCCCCTATATGTGGTACATGTGTGTCTGTGTAAGGAGGGGGAGTACATTTCCCTGACATTTCGCCTGCTTGAATATTAATAGATTGTTTCAGCTCTGCTCCGTGGCATCCTGTCAGGATGCGCTGCCTGGAAACACCAGCTTTGGCAACTGATGATTCCACACTGTGCCAGTTGCTTCAACCACCCTTATCATCCCCCTGGCAAAGTGCCGTGCCCTGCCCTCGCTGCCTACACACCCAGTCTACCCCGCACCTACTGAGATAATGTAATAGCAGTCACGGTCAGCCCAGCTCCGTTTGCCTACCAGAAAGCAATGAGGCATGCTTAAGATGCATACATCTGCAGAATTCAGAAAAACAGAGACGTTCATAAAGATCAGAGAACATTTGGCCAATGATGTGCAGGTCTTTGTGTAGATACTGACAAACAGATGTGTTTTGTCTGTGAAATCACTGTGGATAAATTTAAGGACGAGAAAGTGATCTGATAGTTCAATTGTTTGTGATATTTGTTTCGGTTGAATGTTGCAGGGGAGTAACAGAAAATCAGGTTAGCCAGGTCAGTCAACAGTGAAATTAGTAAGACACCAGAAGTGTGTCTGATGCATGCCAGACCTGCATTTAAAAAAATAATGAGCTCTCAATCTTTTGATTCATTGTTTTTTACTTTCTAAAATAAACTGAGTTTTATTTATGTGCTTCGTAATGATGCTCTCCAGTTGACCATATAAAGATATGTTGGTAAATACAAAAATAAGAGATTCAGAGTCTGGAAAAATTATAAATATCTGCACAATTATATTAATACCCAAATTGTATTCAACAACTTAAAGGGGTTAGTTCAACCCCAAATGAAAATGTTGTCATCATTTATTCAGCCTTTTTTTTCCAAACAAAATGTTTTTTTTTTCTTTTTTTTTTTCAAAACAAAATGTGGGGACCAGAAAATGTTTTGTTACCCACATTCTTCAAAATATTTACATCTGTGAGAGTAAAAAAAAAAAAAAAAACTCAAACAGGTTTGGAACAATTTAAGGGTGAGTAAATAATGACAGAATTAAAACAAACAAAAAAAACTAATAATTGATTATAGAATTATATAACATTATATCTTGCATTTAAAAAATATATATTTTTATATATATATATATATATATATATATCTTGCATTTAAAATATATATATTAAACCTATACTGTATTATTTATAGCAAAAATATATATTAAAAAAAGACAGGAAACTAATGTATGGAAGGCTTCCATACAATTATGAACAAACAGGCAAACAATTAAGAAAGAAACCCATGCATTAATCATATATTTAATATGAATTACTCAAATACATTTTGCAATTAAAATTTTAAAATCACTATTACAATATGAACATAAGCATAATTTATGCAACTGGCATTGTTTATTATTTTGCATGTCTTCATCTAACAAATTTTGAAGCAGCCAATTTTGCCTGTTTAGGCCCTTTAAGGATTGTTCTTCAGGAAACAATAGCTTTTGATGATAAATATTTTGTAAATGTGATGAACGTGGAGCTCCAAATTCTTGTTAGACAATCAGGCTCACATTGGTAAACACGGCCGTTTCTCTTGTCCCACCAGCACAAATTCATTTTGACTGAATCTTAATTAACAAATCAGTCTTGGTTTTATTTGAATATGCATGTCCTGAGCACAGAGGACATCGGAGAGAAAGACAAAAAGCAGGGGACAGTAGAAAGTTTACCGTGACAGTTCAGCAAACAGCAGCGGAATTGCTAAATGGCTATAGAGGGCAAAAAGCAGCGGAACGGCAACCTTGCAAGCCCGCCACCATTTGTTAACCACATTGGAAATGTTTGAGTAAATATGGTATAAATTTATGCAAATAAGAACGGTAATAAAGCACCTTGTGACAGAGAAAGTGAATATAAATGGCACTGCTTCCTAGATAACCTAAAACGAGGGCTTTGTGAAATGAAGATGTATAAATCAATTGTGGAACTTGTCACAAAACTTGTCTCCTTGTAGCTGCTCTAAGTATGTGTATGTATTCAAGCAAGGCAGGAGAATTTCTCTGTCCTCTTCCACAAGGATATTTTGTCACTCTGTATTCATAGCCCACGCCTTCATAAGCAAAGGACAGGAAGTAGCATCCTTGACCTTTCCATAGAAGTCCACAAAATGAAGAGAAAGATCATCATTAATCGCTAGTCATCTGCTCGCATTTCTTACAGCTGGTTCTTGTCATTTCAGATAATGAGACGGAACAGGCTCTGCCAGAGACGCGGTCTCAGCCGTGGCTGACCATCGTGCATGCCCTTGAACCCAGCTGGACCTCCCAAGAAATACGGCAACTCATTATTCTGTCAGATGTCACATCGAGCCAAGCGAGAGTGTCAGTAACTGCTTCCAAACGGAGATGGAGATTTCACATTGTTTAGCGGGATCCCAGAATAGAAGGCGTATTTCAAAGCGTTGACTTTCACAACAGTGCTCGGTTAGTATGTTCACCGTGCCATGACTTTTTAGTGTGCACCTCATTATTAATGATTTTACTACTAGGCTGTTGAAACACAAAGAAGGGGAGTGTGGGGACAGTGTCATGTTGCTTCAACTGATCAAATGATAAATAATGATAAACATGGGCTCAAATAAATGCTTTGTTCTTTCGTATTTTCTTCAGACTAGAGAACGGAGTTGAAAAGAGCAACTGGGGAACAATAAAGCAATATTGCAAGAAACTCCCCCAGCTTATAAAGGATTTCGCAATTGGATTGCAAAATGCAGTTGGAACAAACAGACAAAGAAATAAAAATCTTACACTAACACAACCTTTATGTAATTAAATAGGTTACTAAAAATACTTTTTGTCATTTCAGTTTTTTTCAAGAATAATTAGAATATGAAAGGAAGTAGAATTTATGCAGCTGGCACTGATTCATTATCAGAAAAATGCTAATTGTTGACATCTAACAACTTTTGAAGTGGCCAGTTTCACTCCTGTAGGCCCTTCTGGGATGGTAATTTCAGAAAACAACAGCTTTTTGTAAATTTCATGAATGTGGAGCTTTAAATTCTTATCATGAGACACATAGGATGGAAGTGTGGGTATAGTGGTATGTTGCTTCAAATGATAAAATTGTAAATAATGATAAATACAGACTCAAATAAATGCTATGTTATTTCATATTTTCTTCAGAATATAGAACGGAGTAGAAAAGGGCAACTGGGGAACAGTGAAGCAATGGTGCAAGAAACTCCCCCAGCTTATATTTTGCAGCTGGATTGGAAACTGCGTTTGGAACAAATGGGTAAACAAAGAAAAATCTTACACCAACCATATATTATCTTTACATAATCCTATGGGTTACATTTTGCAATTTCAATTTTAGAATAATTAGAATATGACAGTAAGCAGAATTTATGCACCCAGCACTGATTCATTATCAGAAATTCAAATTGTTTTGCATGTCTACATCCGAAAACTTTTGAAATGACCAATTTCACCTCTATATGCCATTTAGGATTGTGTCTTCAGGGAACAGCAACTTTTCATAGAAAATTGTTTAAATCCCTAAATTATTATGATCAAAACACAAAAGAGAGAGGTGCGGGGAAAATGTCAAGTTGCTTTAGCTGATCAAATGGTAAATAATGATGAATACAGGCTCACACATATGCTTTTCTCTTACGGATTTTCCTCAGACTAGAGAACAGAGCTGAAAAGAGCAACTGGGGCACAATAAAGCAATGGAGCAAGAAACTCCCCCAGCTCCGAGCATGAACGACGCAATAAAAGTCTGATTATTATTTAGAGAGAATATTGCCTCAATAAAACAGCAATTCCGGGCAGGATTCACAGGACACAGCACCAAGGTCTCGCTGTGGAGCCATATTGGGACAGATTTCTGTGGTAGAAAGTAGAAAATGAAACCGTTAATGACCAGAAATCTGAATAAAAATACCAGCTTCATATCTGTCGGAGATGCTAATGTAGCTCCCTTGGAAAGTGCAATAGTGCATCAGATCATCTCAGTTTGGTTTCTAGTGTCTGATCTGTGCTGTGATACATGAGGGGTTGGAGCTAAAGCATTGTAGTGGATATTCAGCGCAGCGTTCACCTCATGACCCGGGATGAGGATAGATAGTAGCACTGGCCAAGCCTCATCCATTCACTCAGAGTGCTGCTGGGCTGGGAAATGGCAGCCTATGACAATATCTCTATTAGGAGTGATGGAAAGCATGTCAGCAAGCCTTTATTAACAGCCCTTGCTAGCCTGCACCAGACCTGCTGCTATTTGAGTAATGCCACTCAGCAGTGCGCCCCAGACCTTTAATGTATACCCACATCCCACTGCTGTAATTTCCTGAGAGGGTAGGTCGTTAGTTTTGATTTGTATCAAAATATATTAATAAATTATTCTTTCAATTACCTGTGGCCTTCAACATGGAGATGCCAAGCCAGGGGACATTTTTCACATGGGGGTTGCAAATCAGAGCAAGTGCTTCAGAGTTTACCAGCTCACCTGAAAAACATCTAAATTCAGCAACTGTATCCATGAAAAGAGAGAACAACAGAGCGACAAAGAGAAAAAGAGCAGAGAAATAAATAAGTTGGGAGGAGAGTGAGCAAAGAGAAAATGGCCAAATGTACTAAATACTATGTACAGCTACTTGAAAACTTAGTTTAAGTACAAAATAGAAATTAGCCATAAAATAAACTACTGACAGAAACAGTTTCAGTGAGCAATATATTTTTGAATACATAACTAATCAAATTAAATTTAATTATTTCGTCAGAGCATTGTTCATCTGATACAAAATATGGCTACAAGCAAATCAAGAATATGATGAATGATAATGAACAGTACTAAATATTTTGCAACAAAAAATTATATTCATTCAAAAGAATCTGTGATCATTTGTAACACTTCAAAATATGGTTTAATTTATTAACATCTGCTCATTAAGTATTGTGACCTGACAATGAACAGTTTTTTTTAACAGCATTTTGTTTTATGGCAAACTGAACTTTATTGTAAAGTTCATTTAAAATTTTTTTTTTAAATAATTTTGTTTACACTTCCAAGTGTGACACATGAAAGGAAGAGAAGAGGCTTTTGGAGAGTGAGTTTGATAATTGCCTTAGTTATTCTGAGCAACATCGCTTTAAACATAAAAGATCATCATAGTATGCCACAACACACCAGAAAAGTTACTGGAAAATATATTATATACTATATTGAAAACAGCTGAGCTACTGTCACACTACTAGAAAATGCAGTTAAGGTAGAAGTGCCCTACTTTTCGTTAGTCACTTCCAAGCACTGAATATGAAGTAATGAAATATGAAGAATAAATGAAGAGTAAAAAAAAATCTACACGTGTGTACACAATTGCATTCATATTTCATACAATGGCCGTCTGAGCAAGGGTATCTGTCAATCACAAGGGATCCGGAACTCTCTGGTGACATTCAATGCCCTTTTCACATTTCCTCTGGGGACAGAAGAGAATAAATCATAGGAGTGTAGAGACCCAGAACTCATAACATGAAAAACAAAGAACAGGCAAATGAAGAAGCAGAGTCTTATTTCTATGGAAATCGATTACACACTACACCTCACCCTACATCTATCTATCTATCTATCTATCTATCTATCTATCTATCTATCTATCTATCTATCTATCTATCTATCTATCTATCTATCTATCTATCTATCTATCTATCTATCCATCCATCCAACACCTCAGCTTTAAGAATAGTCAGTTTCTCCAGTCGGGCACAGAAAACTGACACTGACACCCAGGAAAACAGGACTAGACTGTAACTATTTGTGTTCATTGAGTGCGTAATCCTTGACAACAGACTTAAGCAACTCTTGTTTCTTCTCAAAGGGCACAGATTCACAGGTGATTGATTATGTGCTGCCCTGAGTTGAACCCAATCCACAAAAGCCAAAAGATCATAGCTGCAAATCGTTCATAAGATCACACCTGAGAACCAATCTCTCTCCAAATTGCTCATTCCATAACAAGTAACCAGGCCATTTTACCAATGATTCAGACTGATATCGGCCGGGATGGTCAGCTACTCTCGGAGTGCCTGGTCTGAACCACACGTAGTCAGAGCTGTCAGATACGGTGGCCGATGCGAGGTAGTGGAAAGGGCCGTTCCGGCCCGCAAAATGATTAGAGAGGCTGGAGCTGGAACGGGGCGGACAGCAGAGTGGACTTCTGGGGGAAGAGCTGACATGAGTCCACAACAGAAGATGAACTGTGTAATGAATCCGGAGGCTCCCTGCAGCCCAATCCCAATTGCTCATCACATACTGATCATTCCAATCCATGGCCTAATAGTCCCGCAAGGTTCTGCTTATGTTCAGTCAATCCACTCAGCCTCCTGGCAGCTAATGAATTTGGCGTGAAGGCCTCAGAACGGGTCTTGCTCAATTTCAGTCATGAAGGTTCACTGGTTCGCATGGATCATAATAGAAAACTGGACCAGTTTCACCATGAGATTGACTCATTTTTAGATTAGAAAAGCTGCATTGTTTCAATATGGTGAAAATACTGCCCCGCTCCAGAGGCCAACAAATGCACAAATATGAACAACAGGCCAAATTGAATGCAATAAAAATAGGTAATTTTTTGTATAACATGCTCATTTCATACACTGCACACCAGCAGAGCACTGAGGAATAAATTGAGGAACATATGAGGCTGATCAATCAGACAGTAAAAAAAAACAACAAAAAAAATGCATTCAGTGTTATTTGTACAATGAATACTGTCCAAACCACTAGTTTGTAAATACAGTGACTCCCTGCGGAACAGCTGTTAAATTTTTCGTTATGGAATCAAAGCTAAATATTTGAGTTGTATGTTGTGATGCGAAACAGCATGCACAGCATTAATATCCAAAATGTCAGTGCGGTTTTAATGTCATGCTGTACAAGCATGTCTTTTATTAAAATGCCACAACACAGATCCTGCATTAGGATGACGTGACGAATTTAAATGAGTCTGAAACAGTCGAGGTCACAGCCATGATTATATACAAGATTACTTTTATTTGCAGGAATATACAGTATATAATAGAACAAATTAAAGGGCTGGGAATCAAACAGAATGGAACAACACGTGCCAGTCGGCATTTGTTTACCACTAAAAAGCATTACATGCTTGGGATCACATCAAAAATTTGCTCATGAATTTAAAAGGATTCGGTCATCTCTAGACACACTGTTTAAAGACCTTTTTGAATTGAAAACCTCCCCTGAGAATTTTATCATAGCTGATACGTTTTCTTTTTGCCAAAGCCATGAATGCACAACTCAGTTTAGTTGACTAAGTACAATAAATTGAGCTTTTGAAAGCATTGATATGCATGGATAATGAGATGCCTTTGATGTGAATGAACATCCATTTTGGAATTAGCAGCAGTCACAGGTGTTTTGCTGTGAAAAGTGTAATCAGATCCTTTGAAGTTTTATATTACATTACCAAATTGAACATGAAAAGCCCATTCATTTGCATAATTTAATCTGTAAAGGAGACAATTTCTGAAACCTCTTCTTTTGCTTTGTGCCAGCCTGCTGCAAACATATGTTCCTTGGCTGGCAATACAATGCAGAGTGAATGTCTGACAATTTCTGAATTTGAATAATCTTTGCATGAATAGATATTATGAATTTTATGATTTAAAGAACCAGGGATGGAACAGACTCAACTTCAAATCCGTCTTTGTGAGAAGATTAATTAAACTGCAGAAACTGGGGAAAAGGAACATTGTTGAACACTAAAAGCCCTGAAGAGCAATAATTTATGGAACATAATGTTACTCTGCAGTGAGTAGGTGAGTCAGTACAGAAAGATCCCACCTACTGAATATTTGCTGAACACATATACCAGGCCCTGAAATTGAACTAAATGTGCTGGGTTTGATTTGCTTCATTTGAAAAATATATGTTAATGACAAGACACTTTCTCATTAAACACTTGACTTAGTTTGCAGTTGTTCTGACAGCAATGCTTAAATTTTAAACTAAAAAGGAATCAATAATTATTACAAATTTAGGTTTTTACAGAGTGCTTTAAGTCCACAAGGTAATTAAACTTACATGTTCCATTTAGCTAGTCCTCAGTACTATGATGAGTATCTCATAATTGCATATGGGAAGCTGGTCAGGGTCCAGGGCAAATATATATATATACAGTACAGGTCAAAAGTTTGGAAACATTAATATTTTTTATGTTTTTGAAAGAAGTTTCTTCTGCTCATCAAGCCTGCATTTATTTGATCAAAAATACAGAAAAAAATGTGTAATATTGTGATATATTATTACAATTTTAAAATAATTGTTTTTAAATTTATTATACTTTAAATTACCATTTATTTATGTGATGCAAAGCTGAATTTTTAGGATCATTATCACATGATCCTTTAGAAATCATTCTAATATGATGATTCATTATCAAAGTTGGAAACAGTTCTGCTGCTTAATATTTTTACAGAACATGTGATACTTTTTTTAGGATACTTTGATGAATAAAAAAGTAAAAAAAAAAAAAAAAAAAAAAAAAAAAAGAAGCTATGTTTTTAAAATATAAATATTTTGTAATAATATACACTACTGGTCAGTAATTTGGGGTCATTAATTTTTTTTCTTTCTTTTTTTTAAATAAAATCAATACTTTTATTCAGCAAGGATGTGTTAAATTGATAAAAAGTTATAGAAAAGAAAATATATTATTAGAATATATATTATTAGAATCTTTTTTTTATTTTGAATAAATGCAGTTCTTTTTAACCTTTTATTCATCAAATATATTAGACAGCAGAACTGTTTCCAACACTCATAATAAATCAGAATATTAGAATGATTTCTAAATGATCATGTGATAGACTGGATGTTACATGTGACACTGAAGGCTGGAGTAATGATGCTGAAAATTCAGCTATGCATCAAAGGAATTTTTTTTTTTTTTTTAAAGTATATTCAAATAGAAAACTATTATTTTAAGTTGTAATAATAGTATTTCACAATATTACTGTTTTTTCTGTATTTTTGATCAAATAAATGCAGGCTTGATGAGCAGAAGAGACTTCTTTCAAAAACATTGAAAATAGTAATGTTTCCAAACTTTTGACCTGTACTGTATGTATATATATATATATATATATATATATATATATATATATATATATATACATATATATATATATATATATATATATATATATGAGACTGGGGAAATGAAATCAGACATTTTATTACATATTTCATTTTTTTTTTAAATAAAATACAGTGCTGTGAAAAGTTTTTTGCCCACTTCCTGTTTTTTATTTATTTTGCATATTTGTCACACTTAAAAGGTTCAGATCATCAAACTAATTTTAATATTACACAAAGATAATGCAAGTAAATACAAAATGCAGTTTTTAAATGATGATTTCATTTATTAAGATAAAAAACCTGTCCAAACCTAACTGGCCCTACGTGTAAAAGTAATTGCCCCCTCCTGTTAAATCATGAAAGAACTGTGATTAATCACTTTATTTTAGAAAGCTGAGTTAAATTTCACTAGCCACACCCAGGCCTGATTACTGCCAGACCTGTTGAATCAAGAAATCACTTAAATAGAACCTATTTGACAAAGTGAAGCATGCTTAAAGAGCAACACATCATGCCGCGATCTAAAGAAATACAAGAACAGATGAGAAACAAAATAGGTGACATATCAGTCTGGAAAGGGTTATAAAGCCATTTCTAAGGCTTTGGGACTCCAGCGAACCACGGTCAGAGCCATTATCCACAAATTGAGAAAACTTGGAACAGTGGTGAACCTTCCCAAGAGTGGCCGGCCTACCAAAATTACTCCAAGAACGCAACGACGGCTCATCCAGGAGGTCATAAAAGAACCAAGAACAACATCTAAAGAACTGCAGGCCTCACTTGCCTCAATTAAGGTCAGTGTTCCTGAATCAACAATAAGAAAGAGACTGGGCAAAAATGGCATCCATGGGAGAGTTATAAGGCAAAAGCCATTCGTGACCAAAAAGAACACAAAGGCTTGTATCACATTTGCTATTAAATATCTTGCTTATTCCCAAGACTTTTGTGCAAATTTCTGTGGACTTATGCAACAAAAGATTAACTTTTTGAAAGGTGTGTGTCCCGTAACATCTGGTGTAAAACCAACACAGCATTTCATAAAAAGAACATCATACCAACAGTCAAACATGGTGGTGGTAGTTCGATGGTCTGGGGCTGCTTTGCAGCTTTAGAACCTGGATGACTTGCCATAATTGATGGAAGCATGAATTCTGCACTCTATCAGAACATCCTGAAGGAGAATGTCCGGCCGTCAGTTTGTGACCTCAAGCGCACTTGGGTTATGCAGCAGGACAATGATCTCAAACACACCAGCAAGTCCACCTCTGAATGGCTCAAGAAAAACAAAATTACGGTTTTGGAGTGGCAAAGTCAAAGTCCGGGCTTCAATCCGATTGAGATTCTGTGGCATGACCTTCATGTCCAAGCAGTCCATTCATGCTCGAAAACCCTCCAATGTGGCTGAATTAAAACAATTCTGCAAAGATTCTCCACAGCGATGTAAAAGACTTATTGCCAATGCTTGATTGCAGTTGTTGCTGCCAAGGGTGGCACAACCAGTATTTAGATTTACATTTATGCATTTACCAGACGCTTTTATCCAAATCGACTTACAGTGCATTCAGGCTATACATTTATTTATTTATTTTTAATCAGTATGTGATTTAGAGGGCAATTACATTTTCATGTATTGCAAGGTAGGTTTAGACAGCTTTTTTTCCCTTAATAAATGAAATCATTATCTTTGTTATCTTCAATATCTTTGTGTAATATTAAAATAAGTTTGATCAGAATCTTTTAAGTGTCTTATTTATTTTATTTTTTTTTATAAAACTTTTTTAAAAATCTTCAACAACAAAAAAAAAAAAACAGGAAGGGGCAAAAACCTTTTCACGGCACTGTGTTTGTGTGTGTGTGTGTGTGTGTATATATACTAGCTTCTCTTTTCTTTTTGTATCCTTTTTGTTTTATTGTTGTTATTATACAAAATAAAAATAAATAAAACTTGCTACGTGTACTGTGTTAGGCTAACTGAAACTTGTTTTAGCACTTGCATATCAATGCTCTTTTGTTGATTGTGATTGCTTCCATTGTCCCCATTTGTAAGTCGCTTTGGATAAAAGCGTCTGCTAAATGATTAAATGTAAATATTGTACTCACACACTATAGTGCATGGCCAACTGATATCTGGAAAAATCGACCAAGAAAAAGTTAAGCCTGCTTGCCTGAGTCTAACTGAAATGTCATATATAATGTAACTCCCAAATTACATTTGCTGTACTCTGGCATCATAGTGGCTGTTTTTCAGAGCCACATTCAGGGGAAGGCTCATTTCAGCTGAACTCTGAGTTTATTGATTTTTGGCGGAACAGATTAACTGCCCTCATCCTGACTGGACAGCTGAAAATAAACAGAGCTGCTGTCCACTGTTATCTTTGCATGCAGCCTTCATTTGGTTAAGTTTGCTGTTTGCATTTCTTTATTCACATTGAGCGCACCCTCATATACTGCTGTATTGATGTGGGTTTTCATACAATTCCCATTTCAAATGTGTTATTTGGCAAATTACTCGCTCTTTTTATCTGGCAGCTGCCAGAGTAAGGACTTCGTGAGAAATCACATCTAACCGTGAAATAAAAAGACATATTCTAGCCCTTAATCAGGCATAACATTTTAAACAGCGTTGGAGGTGCCATGCTGCTAAAGAATGGACGCAATGGGCTAGTAACCAGGTAGGACATTGCACGCAGGGTTAATACTGTCAAAACCTTGAGAGAGACACTCATCCTCTTACTGTCTATAACCAGGTATTAAACAATGACAATTAAACACACACAAAATTATTATTATTTGTATTATTTACTTATAAGACTTACCTAAATATGAGCAATGCGTTTATATGATCAATCTTATTATAAATAATAGTAATATATATTATAAATGAATTATCAGTAACTACCTGTCTTTGTATCAGATTACTTATTTAATATCAATCCAGACCAATACAAGTTCAAACTTGAGAACCGTGATGTCGGTCAAAGCTAATTGGTCCTGAAGCTAAGAGACAATCACCAACACCTGCATTTTATCTAAAGCTGAACAATTCTTTTTGAAGCTGTTGGCCATCACCTATCATTAAAGACATTTATTTTGTCTCCTGGGTTTTCTACTTTTATAATTAGAAAATAAATATATAATATATCCACAAAGAAGGGTTTTTAGGGTGAGTTATAACACCACACCCTGGCTTTTTCTCTAGATCCCTCTCAGATGAATCTGCAGGGGAGAGGCTCTTAGATTTATGGAGCACTTAATTCAGCAGCCGGAGAATCGATAAACAAGACATAGGGGCCAGCCCTAAGTTGATAACTCCGAAACGCTGATATATCATAACACACCTTGTGGAGGCAGGATGAGTTGCTCATTCATTTTTAGACATGTAGCCTTGATACTGGAATGGCAATGTTTCTCAAAGCCCATTCAGATGGTCAGCAGGAGGAGGAGATCCTGCAGATGATTTACCAAACAAACTTCCACTATAAATACTAACCCGGCATGATATGAGTTTAAACCACGCCATCCTTAAAAATATTGGAATGTACATAATGCAACTCCGCACTAACAGCCGAACATATCTGTCATGGTTTAAGACATCCCATACCCTATATTCCATCTGAACAATAGCTCCATTTCAAGTAGAAGATTGTACTATGTCTTTCTGTGGCCTTAAGCGCAGTGGAGTAATGGGGTACACACCAATGCTGGAGAAGGTTCTGCTCTGACGACTGAAATTGATTTGTTGCAAATGGCGAGAAATGGATGGAAGTGTCTCGCCAGAGTAAATGGCAGGTGACTGCCAGCTCAGAGCTTAGATTAACCCATATCTCTCTTCCATTGTGAGACTGTCCTCGTATTCACAGTCCATTAAAGTCAGCTGCTCCACAGGTTCATCATGCCTATTGAGAATACAGACACTATAGGGGCCTTACACTCAGAGCATTTTATACATAATGCACTGGAGCCTGAGAAACCAGAAGTAGACTTAAAGTATGATTGTACCTTTGGAACTTGCAAAAAGCGACTGAAAAATTCATAAAATAAGACAAAACACACACACACACACATATATATATATATATATATATATATATATATATATATATATATATATATATATATATAATTACGGTTTTAAGGAGAAACCCTTAAAACCGTAAAGGTTTTTTTTTCAGGAGAAACCCCCCTGCTCTCCCCCCACTAACCATCATGAACAGCACTGTGACTGCAGTGGAGTCATTCAGGTTCCTGGGCACCACTATCTCTCAGGACCAGCTTCTAAATCTGACCTCAGAAGACTACAGAGGGTAATCCGGACTGCTGAGAGAATCATCGGTACAACCCTCCCGTCTATTCAAGAACTGTACTTATCCAGAGTGAGCAAAAGGGCTGGCAAAATCACTCTGGACCCCTCACATCCAGCACACTCCCTGTTTGAACACTTGCCATCTGGTCGACGCTACAGAGCAATGAGCACCAGAACGACCAGACACAGGAACAGTTTCTTCCCTCAGGCAATCCATCTAATGAACACTTGATAATAACTGTGGAACAAATTACACTATTTATATTTACAGACACATACACTTATTATCTAACACACATACTTAGTGTACACTTAAATTATTTTTTTTGCACATAATATACCTGTACATACATAACTGCTCATTGTAATATATCTGCCATACAATTGTCAATTTGTATATTTTCATTCCTTACCTACTTATTTGTATTTTTTATTCTTTTATTGTGTTTTTTGTTCTGTCGCTGTCATTCTGTTGCACTGCAGAGCTTCTGTCACGAAAACAAATTCCTTGTATGTGTAAACATACCTGGCAATAAAGCTCATTCTGATTCTGATTCTGATTCTGATTTAATGTTTTTGAAAGAAGTCTCTTATTCTGCATTAACAAAAATACAGTAAAAACTGCAATATTGTAATTATTATTATTATTTTTTTTTTTTCAATTTTAAATAACTATTTTCCACACACACTACAGGCCAGATTTACTAACAGCTTGAGCCAGTGCCAACCGTCTTTTGGCATTACAATAGTACTGTCAGGATTTACTAAAGATGTGCAGTGAAGAATTTGTGCTGAAAAAGTGTGGACAGAGTTATTTTTGTGTCTGACCTTATTAAATATGCATTTATAGGTGTTTCCCTTTCAGACGCTAAATTTATGGGAGGGGAGTATTAAAATGAATCATGCAATGCGATTTACTAATGTTTGTGCTCATCAAATTACAGGTATTTGTGCCAATTTTGAATGCCCTAAAAAAGCATGTCTTAAAGCAGGCAGTAATTTGCGCTGCTCTTGGTAAATTGTCATTATGGAAATGATCTGACTGCATCTGTGTTCTTAAATGTACACATTGTTAGTAAATCACCTGCAGAATTTTCCCCTCCCATCTGCGCTTTTATGGAATTGCATAGTAACACTAATATACCCTGTTTAGTAAATCTGGCCCTGCATGGCCAAAATTATGTGGACACATGATAAATTCAAAATCATGGTTGTTAACAGAGAACCTGCCCTCCTTTTGCTGCTACAACAGTTTTTATTCTTCCTGGAAGGTTTTCCACTAAATGTGGGAACTTGGCTGTGGAGATTTGCTACTATTTACACCATCAGTGAAGCGCTCCAGTTTATCCCAAACATGTTTGTGTATGGCTGAAATAACCAAACCCAAAAATATTACATAAAAGGGAGTGTCCACATATTTTTTGGCCATGCAGTGTATGTAGATGTGTCTGCCATCAAAACTAATTAAGCTGTAAAAAAAACATAGTTAGCATTGAACCTTGCAGCTCAATTGATGTGATAGTACACAATGCACCGAGGATGCCAGCTAACGATCGCTGTCCTAAAAGAGTGGATGGACCTTGTCTTTAGACAGTGTGATACACTAAAGCCTTGACATACATTTGCACTAAACACAAAGTGAACCTTATCAAACAACTTGACTCTCTGCAGTCAGACATGTTGTGTCTGGCTGAGGCAAATTGAGCTGTGCTATCAAGACTTCAGTCTCATTTAAATGCCGAGTCTCAACAGTGTGGTCACTTACCTAAGAGAAGTGGCATCAAATTCTGAAGCACCCTCTTATCCTTGAGTGCCTCCTGGGCTGTTTCTCTTAATGGGGATCATCGCACTACAGAGTTGCATGAAGACCTCTACAGATGAGTGCAGCAAACTCTCCAAATGAACCAAAAAGAGATTTAGAGAAATAGTCTCCTTGTATTCCACGGGGGTTCTGTACGAATCATTGATGCTTGTCTGTGCTCTTGTCAAGGGACTTGGAGATGCAGTTCTACCTCCAGCAAGTGAAATACAATCACAAGGGCAGCGCCGTAGACAGAATACAGATGTGTGTGCTGAGGGCCCACATAATTTAGTTTAGAAACCATAATGCTTTTGGAATAGGGTTGACAGGTATCTTGTGCTGTCTTGAGTGTGTTGTTAAGCTAATGAAAGGATTCAAATCACTAAACAATACTTATAATTAATGACTCAAATAGTTATTTTATCTGTCCCTCAAGATATGCTTCATAGAAAACAATTACAGTATCTACTGGCTCTTATTTTCAAAGCTTGCAAATTCTAAAGGATATTCAAAGGAATAACATACAGCAAGCTTGTTATTTTATATTTGATAGTAGACCAATTCCTTATTACAATACAAGTATGTTTTGCATGATTAAATGCATCCATGTATCAATTTGAAACTTTTTATGGTTAATCTCAATGATGTTATTGAATTTAAGGGTTAAACTGACATCCCTAATAATATTATATTAAGTAAGAAAAAGTATTTGCACATGTACAAGTTAAAAAACATACATAAATTATGTAGAGAGAAATTTCCATATTTATACATAAATACATATTAAAGGTATTTATGTATATAAATACAACATACTGTATGTATGTATTTATATTTATATTTATTTGTGTGTATATATATATATATATATATATATATATATATGTTCACGTAATATTTTTATAATGCAGATACACACACTCTTTTGGAAACATACATTTTGTAGCCATTATACAAAACTATATGAAGCAATTGATCAATCAGAATTAGGTGTTCAAGAGAGCCGTGTAATGAGTTTAAGATATGCAGCTAAGCACTTAAATTAGAGCTTGCAAAAACATATTTGGTTTTGACCTCTATGGAGCAAATCTCTCACCTTTCTCTTCCTTGCACACATTGTGCTAACAATAAACCTGCTGTATTGAATTCTTTAAATTACATTCAGTGATGAAAACAAATATATAAATAATTTCATATGTAAAATGCACACGCTGTTATGCATTACATTATGATTTCATAGGCAATGGCCTTGTCCAGTGGATGTGATCTCCTTATATTATGATAAATTAAAGCCCAGCTGCAGCCAGGAGATTTAATTAAGATTCAGCATTCACCTTCGGCAAAGGTAGCTTTGTTACTTAGTTCCAATTAAACTGGTTGGTTGGGGCAAGCCTTGCATTGCCGCTTATTCAGATATCCTTTGTTTACCCTCAGCGGGCAAACATACCAGAAACAAATCACAAGTTTCCATATTCAGACCTTTTGGGAATAACAAGGCATTCTGGGAAAGATAGAGACTGACAGGATGCATGAAAAAGAAAAACAACAACAACTGATATTCAAATAGCTATAATCTGAATTCTGAAAGTAAAACTTTAAAGCTCTAAAGTTAAAAATGTTCAATATCTGGTGGTGTCAGTGTATGAAAAATTTCAAATATGGATCTGATAAGGTAAATATTATTTTTGTGAATAACAGGAAAAATGTATGCTATAATTTTTTTTTTTTTTTCAGATTTTTTCATTTCCATTTTAAAGGTCAAGAAGTTAGATATGATTTATATCTAAAAGTTTTATAATTTTTTTTTTTTTTTAAGATTTTTTCATTTTTTAGTTTTTTTTTTGTTTTATAAGAAGTGATGATTTGTTTGGTTTTTTTTTTTTTTTTTAAGGATAATTCAAAGCATTCTAAACTCACCGCAGCAGAAAAGGTTCTCTAGGGTTGGATCCATCTGTTCTTCGCCATCACACCCCACTCACTCTCTGCTCAGGGAAATACAAAGCAGAAAGATGCAAATTCTTCTTTCCTGAATTAGCCATTAGCAGGGGGAAATTATGAAAGCCTGTTTTTCTGGATTTTTTGCAGAAGTCTGTTGGATCTTGACCAGATCATGGAAACATGTCAGTCCAATAACATTAGAACTGCAACACAATTAGAAACCATGCCCTCAGACACCCAATTAAAATTGTGCAGACGCTGCAAACACCTGGCAGGTAACCACATAACATCTTCAGATGACCCAGCATCTGAAATGAACTACCTCTGCCAATTCTCAAACAATTAAACATTTTATAACATTAAATCACAATTAGCCACATACAGGGCCTAAAATTAACCCTCACTAAGCACCACAAACCAGTGAAAATTAAGTATATGAATCTCGCCAGTTGGAAGGTAACTTTTTAACTTTTTAAAAACTATTCTAACAATGCCTAAGAATGTGATATGGTTTAGCATGATTATCAAATCACAAATACTGCCTTGTTATTATATATACATGTAATCTAATGCACTTGAAGTGTTGTGACCTTTTCACATGTGCGGCTCATAATAACAGTGTTTTCAGTGGCTATGTTAACATGCAATCAGATAATCCGTTTGTATTCAGATGGCTCGATCGGACAGAAAAGCCTTCATGTGAACACCTTAGTCGATCTGATTGAGCTTGATCGGAATGAAATTCCGGGGGTGGTTTATTCCTTTTCTAATAGGATTGAGAGTGCATGTAAACACTCGATTGGATTGAACCCCGAAACCGAAAGGACTGCGCATGCGTAGGGGCGGGACTTAACTATGGAGCGGGTTTGTATTGGGAAATGTTGTCACTCACAGACGATTGTGCCGAATGCTTTGAACAATGGAGCTAATCAGTCAATATTCACTATTAATTGAATGCTTTTCACGCTTTATATTTATTATTCTATTCTATTCTATTCTATTCTATTCTATTCTATATTATATTATATTATCCGTTATAGGCAACTGCCAATCAAACAGACAATGCATCCTTCTTGACACCTAGGACAATAAATAATCATATATATATATATAATATATATACACAATATTCACTATTAACCGAACACATTTCACCTGTCTCAACATCTCTCACTGTTTACAGTCCAACTGATGCAAGTGAGTAAACAAACTATTTCTAATACTAATTTTTTTTCACTTTTTTTTTTTAACTTTTAATTCTAAGACTAATTCTACACTGATTACCATATATTTTATTCCTCTCTTTTAATCCGTAATGGAGCATGCGTTGTGCCTGCCTCAAGATCTTTTACTGTTTGCAATTACGCGCACTCCGATTAGTGCACGTAAGAAAATAGACATTGCAAATCTTTATTTATTTATTTATTTGCCACCTATATCTTATTCCTATCTTAAAATTGAAGTTCCCAATGCAGTTTTGGGAGGAGCCTAATCATCCAGTCCTGTCAATCATTGCTACGACCATATATATGAAGCAGCAGTCATTGCTCTGTACCAGCGACAGTTCTTCCCTTCACCTCCCCTTCTCCTCCTCTTATTAATTATTATTACTACATTAAAACTAATTATTATTAAACAAATTATGATTTGTTCAATGTTTTATAATTGATTAATTAACTGATTAATTAATTTTATAATTGATTAAATAATTCTGCCTGACTTTTAATGAAATAATGCACATACAGTTTCATGGCCAGCAAAAGATATTTAAGGCTGGTAAATTTATCAAATCATTGACCTATTGGTAGGCAAGGCAAAATGTTAGTTTTATGCCCTAACTGCATATATTAATAACTTCTAAAAAAAAATCCCCTGGTTAAAGAAAATTCAAAGACAAATGGGATAGTCAAATTTGTTTATGCTTTTTTTCAATAAATAATCACTCTATTTTTTAAAATTGTAGATGTATGCAGCACCATTAAAGCATGCTTAACTTATAATTAACAAAAATAAATTCATAAATTAAAAATTATTTAAAACTAAAGGGGTGGAAAAACATACTAAGCTGCAAAACTGCCCTTTTTTTGCAGTGGCTTTCCATGCTGGGAAAATTCCTTTTCTCTTTTAACTTCAGCAGATACTATATTGTTTGGAAGCAATTGGGATTAAAACCGAAGACTGAGGGGCGAATACACTAATGTGCAGGGCTTTCATTTTCAACCTTTTCTACATACCCCATGCGGCAAAATCATCAAAGCGTAACACAGACCGCAGTAGTGCTGGCTCCTCAGTAAAGACATCCAATAAGGATGCTTCATTGGCAAGACTTTAAAGTTTTCTGAAACGTGATCTCAAAGATGTCTGAGATTGAATCTGAATATAGTTCTGTGCTTGAAATTCAAATTGATCTGCCGGCACACTCGCACATTGTTTGTCAAGTTCTTTAGAAAGAGGGAATTATAAAGTACGTTCGGATTATATATATATGAAGTCAGGTAACAGCTTTATTTTGTGATTACCTTCACTACAGAACCCACCCTGGAAAGGGCAAAAGTGAGACCTCCTGTGGCGTTTGTGTCTGTTTGAGTGAGTGTGCTGTGAGTTTGGCCTCTGATGGCCATGACCTCCATGACCAACAGGTGTTTCTTTCAGTTCTTCAGCCAATTAGTGCTCATGGGTATGCAAGGCAGGCTCTGCTCATTAGGGTTTCCATGAGAGAAAAATGCAGAGATACACTGAAGGTTTTTCTTTCATAAAAAACTATTTCTCTTTAGTGTCCATACTAATTTTAATCAAAGGCTTAATTGGGTTGTTTTGACCCCCAGAGATCGATAGAATCAAAGTGGTAAGGGCTCCCGCTATTGCAGTGAAGACACTGCCTTTACTTCTTTAATTGTGGGATTTTTTTTAGTACATCAAGTTAAACTGAAAATGACAAATGATTTCTCAGCAACTAGCTGAAGTAAAAAAAAAAAAAAAAAAAGGAAAAAAACTTGTTTTAAGGTTTTATTTCAGTTAAAAGTTATTGTTATTTTTAAAAGTGTATTATTATTATTATTATTATTATTAAGTTGACTAACCCTAAGTGACTAGCCAACAACTTAAAAATAAATGTAAAAAAAAAAAAGAAAATAAACTAGTGTAGATACAGTAAAGCATTTTAATAGCAAATGGCTAAAGTCAGAAGGGTTTCAAGGCAGAAATGTGAACCTCACATTTCTGTTAAAGCAATTAAATTAATTCTTTAAAAAAAGTGCATTATTTGAAATGTTAAGTTTGTGAGGTGAACTAGGTTTCATTTTGTAAGGCATCTGGTATCAACCTGATTTACTGGCATAATGTCATGTATTTTAATGTCCACTGCCTGGCCTGGTTACTTGTACTGTTTCACATTTTTTTTTTTTTTCGTCAGTGTGTCAACATTACTTTCTGTCAATATTACACCACAAATGCTTTCGATTGAGTTTAACATGTATTGAATCTGGAATATCCCTTTAAATATTACATGCATTATAAACAAAGCCTTGCATAACTACTGTACAGGAAGATATTAAAACAGGAGGATATTAAAATGATATCCTTTAGGCTATTTCCAAGTCATTCACTACAAAGTCTGTTTCACACTGAGAACATGAGCAGCACATAAGTCAAGCAGCAGCATAACTGTGACTTTTTAACAAAAACTAAAGTGATTTCTGGGTTACTACACTAATTATTTCTTTTAATAACATCCATAAATTATAAAATGTTATCTGGAGTTGGCCACTGAAAACTTAATTGTTGCGAAATCCAATTTACATGAGGAGGCGGACCACATTTACATCCAAAATGATAATTAAATCTACATGGAATGGAACCCAAATCCCAAATTGTCTCAGGGATCTTACATGGAATCACAAGCAATCAATCAAATTTGCTGAATAGTAATGTGCTCTGTGTGTGTGTGTGTGTCACTGCATGAGTAACTTACATCCAGCCAATAAACATATTAAAAAAAATGTTGCACCGTTATTTTGTTGCTTTATAAAAACTTACTGTATGTTGTGAAAGTTTGTAATGATAATTCATTTTAGAGGGATTTACAAACAAAAATAAACTCAGTTCCAAAGTTTCAACTGTGCTTTTGTTATATATGCTGCTTATGTGGGAACTATGAAAACTGTAACTTGATAATATAGGGCCTGAAATAAATACACACTGGATACATGCTGCTTACGTAGCATGAGTGTACTTATGTAAGAGTGTCTTCGGTAACAATTCAGTTACTAAATAAAGACACAATGAAAGATTTTAATGTCCAGTTTGAACCACACAAATCATTGTAATCAATAAAACAGGAAGTGTGTGAAACAAGGGCTATCCCTGATCAACAGAGCACTCAATCTCTCCCTCTCCCATTACGCCTGTGCACAGCCAGTCGGTAAAATTTTCTGATGAGCTGACGCTGTCATGGAGATCTGTTAACCAATTGACGGCACACAGTGTCCTACATAAATCAATTCCGGCCTGAGGCTTAAAGAAGCATTAATGCAGCGGTAATCTTTTGTGTTTGAGGCTAAGGCGGGTTCTTGAATGAGACTTTTTTCTAATGTTTAGGCCTTTGGAGATTACTCACAGTGGCACATGACAGAAACAAAACTCATGCTCTGCTGATGGGTGTCTTCATCAGCTCAAAGGTGGACACATATTGTATTGCCTGGGATCAGATGCAAATTGCTCTCTAGATAGAATGATAGCACAATAGATAGATACTGTTTTATACAGGCATGTGTGAAGCAGGTCCTATTTCATTTTTAATCACCTTGGCAGTGGCGTTCACATCAAAGCGTCTGTGACCTTTTTCACAAAAAGGAGGAAGCATCTGCTCTCCCGTCCTAAAGGTCAGCAGCACTGTGTCATCACAAGCATCATTAAGTGCCACCAGCTTCTGCTCTTTTAGAAATAGAGAGAATAGAGATGAACACCATTAATGTTCATAAATGCAAGAACTACATGTTTTTAGAAATAGAGTGTATATATATGTATATCTATCTATCTATCTATCTATCTATCTATCTATCTATCTATCTATCTATCTATCTATCTATCTGACCCCAAACATTTGAATATATAGTACATAATTCTTGGAAAGAATTTTTTTTTTTTAATTTTAAAGAAATAGTGTCCGTTGACGTAAAACTGATAATCAAAAAAAAAAAAAAAAAAAAAAAAAAAAAAAACTAAACTAAAAAAAAACAACCCTGACTGACCTTATTGTCTTATAGTAAGATGCATAATTCTCTGATGAATAGCTTTTGCTACTTTGTAATTGCAAAAAAAAAAAAAAAAAAAAAAGGAAACAAAGCTACCATGCAGTGTCTAAATAGAAAAACAAAGCATTGTGGGATTTATTGTTTTCAACGCTCCGGAAGATAATTATCATTCATTTGTCTCCTATTTTGTGGCTCAGTGGACCCATATATTAGCAACTGAGCTCACCAGCATTTAAAAGTCTGGCTCATCAATGTCAAAGGAATTAATCAAGTTTCCCCAATTATCCCAAAGCACGCCGATTTATAGAATAACATTTATATTATGATTCAAAGTAGCACTCGGCCGTTCATTCCGGGAATGAAAATCAAGCGAATGCCCAAGCCACACAGATCAGAGATTAGAATGCAATTTACAGCATCACTGATCTGGATGCAGTCAAAGCATCCAAAGTCCTCAAACACGGGGTGATACACGTTTCCTACTTTGTTGTGATGGAGCGATATCAATACATCAGAAGCCCCTCGTTCTCCTCAGTACGCCCTAAAACAACGATTATCCCCATGATCTCCGCCCCGCACGCTAGCAGAGCAGCGGTGATAGACTCCCACTTAGAGTGCGAATGATCTCATTTTCAGATCTGCCTGAAGATGGATGAGGAGTCATTATTACACAACGACTATCTCTCCACCTACCTTCCCATCCCCTTCCTGGAGTAAATTAAGGTAGCCCACACTGTACTGTCAGAGCCTGCTTGCCATACATTTCACAAAGGCCTCATCATTATATACCATGACCAGCTCCCACGCTAATGCCTCTTGACATTTGCCGTGAGGGTGTTTAATGATGAGTAGATGTGATGCCTTAAATCACCGTCCATCTTTAGCCCCCACCAGATGGCTCTCTTTCATATGCCTCCTTTCTGACATAGTGAAAAATGCTGATTAATGTAATGGGGCTCTGCACCTCTCATAGCAGCTTGGCCATTGTTAATTTCTTCCATCCATGGTTTAAAAAAAAATGAAAGGAAGGAAGGAAAAAGAATCCTTTTGTGGGTTTTCAGCACAGAGTAACTAAACTGTGAGTTTAATATAAAAGTGATAAAAGAGATAAGTGTACTCCAGGTTGAATATGCAAAGACAACTTAGCCAGTCATTCCTATGATTATTCTGGTGTAAGGTTGACTCAGTGGCATTATCAAAACATTGCTCTTTTTGAACAACACGACCAAGGACATCTGCAATACCTGGAGAAAACTATCCATTAGCATTCCCATTTATCTCGATGGCAGCTGGCATCAAAAGAATGGCAACAATTTTAACAGCTACTGTGAGTTATGTTCTGATTTTTAAGAGCCCCGAAAAAAGAATATGAATAAAATACTTCGTATTCATGTTACTTGCTATTTTTTATTTATTTTTGGCAGCTTTTAAATAGATTTAGCTTAATGTGAAGCACAGATGAACGTAATCGATCAACATATATATATATTAAAATAACTTGCATTTTTTTAATTTTTGGCAAAAACAAAAAAATTTACTGAAATTAATTGAAAAACATAAGTATATTTAAGCAGATTGTTTTCTTATTAATAATTTATTGTAAAGAAAAATGTAACTATATATTACATATTATTTATTACATATATATATATATATGTTACAATTTAAAATACTTGTTTTATATTTTGATATGTTTTAAAATTGTATTTATTCCTGTGATGGTAAATATATGCTGAATATGCTATATTATATTGCTAATTCTAATTAATGTGATATAAGGACAATTAGCTGGCTTAACAATGACATACACTCACACACATTGTTACATATATAATTGTTCTTGTATCTTGTACACACACAAACACACATACCTGTACACACACACACACACACACACACACACACACACACACACACACACACACACACACACACACACACACACACACACACACACACAGAGATAAAGTAATTTTCACATTTTCGTACAAAAAAATAAAAAATAAAACTCCCACGAAAATCTTTAAAGGAATGCTCTTAATGTGAACAAGGCTCTCAAATAGTACGTACACACTCTTTAGTGCCCACATGCCAATTTCAAGCTGATAACAGACCACAAAACTATAAACACAAACACAAAAATGGTGTAATTTGGGAATATGAGCCACCATCAAGCTGCTTATTGCATCTTCTTCTGATTAGACAATGACATTTTACTGGACTCTCATCACACCACCTTCAAGAGAAGCTAATGGTGTCCTTTTAAGCTCAGAAAGGAGAAAAGCTTTCACACATCTGAGGCTGATGAAGGGAGGGGGACCTTACGGCTTGCAAAGTTGAAAAAAGAAGATGAGCTCTCTTCCAGCAGGGAAAAAGACAAAGACCTGTGTTACAAGAGAACACTGAGGGCTCAAGTTCCTCTCTCACTCTTACCAGAGGAAACAAATGCAGATCTCTTATGTCTGACTGAGCCTTAGCCAATGTCTGTCTCTGTCCTCACCTCTCAGTGTCGATTCATGCTTCTTTAGACTACAGACGAAGTGACAGGCTGCAGTAAACAGCACATCTTTGCTTGCTGCCAACATAAGCGAACATGATTCAACTATAGCAGCAATGCACACTCAATACATTATACATCAGAATAATATTTCCAAATAATCTTTGTAAGAGAGAAATTAGCTTATATAATTTCAGCACAACACAAACAATACAGATTTAAATGGAAAGATTCAGTTTTTAAAAATTACATGGAAACTACTCGAGAATTGTCTCTAATAATGTTTCTTTTTTAAATTGATGATCAATTAATCAATGACAATTATAGATTTTATTATGTTAAATATCAAAGCACATGAATTATGTCTTTATTTTGGTGTTTTAATTTTTTTATATAATTGTATGCATGCAATCGAACCCAATATGAACTTGAAATGGACTCAAAATCATTAGAGAACACATGGAATATTTGCAGTTCATTGAGATAAATAAATAAATAAATAAATAAATAAAAATCACCCCTGGACATTTAAAATGAACCAAATAAGTGTTTAAAAATTGAGAAAAAATAAAAGAGAACAGATATACACTTCAGTTTAGAAGCATTAATTTGAAAAAAAAAAAAAAAAATGACGTTGATAAAAAAGAAAAAATCCAAGGAAATGTAATGTGTCAACAACCCATTAATTTCAATCTAAAAATCTTGATGTTGATGAAAAAGAGAAGTCTATGAGCATGTTATGTGTCAACAGCCTACATATATATATACACGTTTTATACAACATATAAATTACTACAGCATCAAATAAAAATACTAAAATACAATAAAGCTATGAAAAAAAATAAAATAAAGCTATGAAAACATGAAAACCATGAAAAAACACATTTAACAAGATGAGACAACAGGCAGGAAATTTAGAAAATGTGAAAAACTTCAGTGAAATCCATTCACCCTCACATAAGAGGTATTATGGTGCTCTGTCTGTCCAAAAGTGTTAAGCAGAAATGGGTAAAAATCTTCAGAAATGTGTTTATGAATTTTCATTATATAACAGCAATTCTTTTGGAATCCATTGTGAATGGGTTTCATTTGTAGTTTAGCATTAAGTGTTGCAAGGAAATGAAATCTCGGTGTGTCAGACCTCTGAGTCATATCTCTAAAAGATCAGATAAATGGAAAAGAGAGACTATTAGCCCGATTTAATGCTTGCAGGAGAATAGAATGTCACATCAGTACAGAGCACATGCAGCAAGAACTGGCAACTCAAGTCAGGTGTGTGGTACATTTTAGGTGTCAATAAACCATAAGTTTAGTTGCTTTTATACTTTTGGATACAGTGTACTCTCTCATGCAATTTACTGCAGAAGTGCTTTATCATCTAAAAATTAACATTTTGTCATCATTATCCACCCTCATGTTGTTACAAACTTCAATTGTCTGTAGAACAAAGTAAGATCAAATACACAAAATGCATTGAAAGTCAGTTGAGTCATACAGGTTTGGAATGACATGAAGATGAATAGATGATGATGTAATATTAATTTTTGGGTCCTTCAGCACTGTTTTTTTTTTTTTCTTTCAGCATGACTGCAATAAAGTTGGCAGCTAATATTTAATAATTATTTAGGATTTTACAGCAAATCAGCGGTTACACAAATATAACTTAAATTCAATTCCTAATGTAAAATTTATCATGCACATTGATTTATTCTTTCCCTGTAATGAGCAAAATCCATCTCCTGATATCAGTTTTTCTCCTCAAAATTGACCACAGCATTGGTCTGGAAATATTAACAGCCCAGAAAGAGGGCTTAGATTTTTCCCCTTTCCATATTTGGACAGAGACAATCTGTGGGTTTAAGCACTGGCTGCAGATGTTTGAGTAGACTTGTTTTCCTCCCTATCAGCGGATCTTTATTTGAGTAATCATGTTTTCCCTCCCGTCGACTTGCACTCAGGCCTGCAACAGCCGGGAAAGGCAGCCGAGCACCTGCTCTGGTCTTCACTCCCACACGCCGGGGGAAGACATATGGTCATGGCTTTTTGCTGCTGGTTGCATGATCAACCACTGGAACTGCATAGACTTGCTCTCAGTGTGGCCTGCTCAGATAAATTAAAGTCAAAACTATGGCGCTCGGGGCTGAGCAAAATTACTCCACGACATCGGGTCATTTACCAAAAACAGGCCAGTGTCCATAAATTCACGGGGTGGAAAGAGAACAAAAGGTGAATGGGAGAACTAGCCAGTATGTGGATAGTTCAGTGAAATGGATCATTAACAAAGCAGTTTCCCCATTCAGCAAACAGGACTTATATGTGTTTACAATGTCCACGGCATAATATCTTTCTGTATGTTAGCGACATGTACGTAAACTAAAATGAAAGTTTATGACTGATAATCAATAAAATTGTGAAATGGATTTTATAGCATAGTTCCTCAAGCCTTCTGATAGATGAATCTATAATTAGCAGTGCTTGCTGTGCTATTTTATTTTATAGTTTTTATGTATGTAAAAAGCTATAGCTTTTTATGCGAATGTGAAATTTTCTGATCTGATTTGAACTTTTGTGCATGCAAACACCAGACCAGATATTCTATATTATTATATCCAATATTTTTGTACTAAAATATTAATATTTAAACACCATTTTTGCAAAATGTGCGACCATGAATTATGTCTGAAATAATTATTTTATAATTACTACATAATTATTCAAACTGATTAGCTCTAGAAAACCTACTATGCTTTTCTTTCTAACATTCGCCATTTGTGTTAATATATATTTATACTATGGCTGCTCGATTATGGCAAAAATAATAATCACAATTATTTTGGTCAATATTGTAATCACAGTTATTTAACATGATTATGAGTGGGCCATATGAAAAAAGTCAGTAATACAATAAAAAAGCAAAGGACAAATACAATAGAAAAAAAAAGATACAAATGAAACAAAAAGGTTTTTTATGCAAGTCTAAAGTAAAGGAAAACATGTTTGAAGAAGCTATAACCTGCTAACATTTTGAAGTTAAAATTTCACAGTATATTCCTTGCTTGCAACATGGCAAAAAATGTTTTTGAAAGCCATTTAAAAAAAAAAAACATTGAACAGTGGTGCAAAGGGTGCCAATTAGATGTGCAAGTTTCGGAAAGAGAGCAGATATTTAGAAGACTATCAATGGCCAGCCATCCTACATTTGCTATTAAACATGGAAGACTCCCTTCTCAGAAACACATCGCCATGTTATCAGAATGACATTATTCAAATCTGCTAGTTTTCACTTAACGGGACTTGCTAAATCATTCAGACATAAAAACGGATATTCATGAAAATACAAAAGCATGCTCTTGATGTAGATCTATGATCATCACGCTCTATTTGTCTGCCTGGAAACATTCTGACTGTCAGCTGTGATTTGTGTCAGTATTTAAGGTGCTTTCCAAACTCAGACTCTGAAACTGTTACATAAGATTATTATCATTAACAAAGCGGGTGTATGAGTTAAAACCGAACATCATTCTTTATTGCTGTAATCTGTCAATCTGCAGAGTATTAGTAACGTATGCGGTTGCCATTATTCACTTTCAAAGTTTCTGTGAATGTCGGCCCTCAATATCACTTGCTGCACTCCTTGACAACTTTGTTTGTTTTTACATTCTTGTCACATGAACACGTCAACAAAGAAGAGGCAGACAGACAAAGAGTTACAGCCAAATAACCACCAGGTGCTTCTGTATGATTGGAGTGGCACAAGCAGCTCAGCACCTACTCCACGCCAGAACACTGCGGCTCAACCTACAAAAACCCTCCACCATAATCTCTCTGTCCTCCGTCACTCCTCCAAACAAGGTGGAATTTAGAGATTTGATGGTTAAACAAAATGAGGCATGAACAAACCCCACAATCACTGGAAAACTTGGAAGTCATTAAAAAGAACAAGAGTTGTTGTGAAGATTGGTCATTACGTAAGGCGTGCAAACAAAAGCAAACCCCTTCGTCCCAGTTCAACTGCTGGCGCCACAGTTAGCCCTGGGTACTAGATTTACACCACCGCAGTCCCACATCACTGAACTGAAAACCAATCCCAAAACCAATGATTTCTCAAGAACACCAAGAGTTGCAATATCGTTTGGAGTCGCTATGTGGCTAAAATACATGTTGTGGTTTAAAGGGATCACACATTTAACCTCCTGTCAAATTGTATGATTTTATTCAAAAGCTTCATTAAAGTAGTCCAAATCACAATTTAGGTGAGAAACAGACGTCTTGAACATCTTGTCTTGAGAGTTGACTGATTCAGTTCTTAATTCAGTCCTCGAGTGATTCATTTCTCCTTGTGTATTCTATAGGGAAAAAAAGTTATTGGGTTTGTAACAATATTGGTTGGGGGGGGGGGGGGCAAATGATAACAAAGGTTTTACTTTTGGGGTACTTAAACCTTTAAATAGCATTCAGCTTCATTTTATTTAATCCACAGATACTGAAAGAGTCTTTGCTATACAGTATTATACATTTTCTGACATTTTTAACAATTTACTTTCCCATTTTTCATTAATAAAATCCATTCCATTGAAACATTATTTACCAAAACTCTTTTCCTTGAGATCAGACTACTGTCTCACTTAAGCCATTAGTGTATTTTGTGGTGCTTTATGAATTTGTGTATTCATAAAGCAAATGGATAAAGTTGTGACTCACTGTCCATAATTAAGGTCCCTGAACTTGAGGTGAATTTCAAAGTTCCCACAAATAATCGATTAAAGATGGAAAACTGTAGTGGAGGTGGGATGAAGAATCATCTATTTAAATGAAGTAAGTGGCTTATTTTTCATTTAAGCAATTTTAATAACATATGGCCTTGAGAATCTCTGTACCTGCCAACAAAACGAGAGCCAAGTTCAACAGATTTGTTTAGATTCATCTTAATTAGTTTATATTGTCATTGTCATTTTCATTTATATGGTTACTGCTAGCAACAGCATGTCTACTCACTCCTCTCGCTGAGTGTAACTGACAAAGGATATGGTTCACACACTTCCTATGATAAGGTATAGTCCATGATGGTGTCACAAATGATAAACTGAAGTTTCAATTAAAATAGGGTACAGTAAAAGTTGCTCTTGTAAACAACATTAACTCATTTTAATATTACCAAACAATAGTCTCCAGACCAACACTTTTGATCTCTAAATTGATCAAAAGTGACAGTAAACAAATAATAATATAAGAATTATATTTTAAATAAATGTCATTTTATTTATAATCATACCCACCCAAAAGCTGTAGTCAAAATAAAATAAAATAAAATAAAATATAATTGAGGTATATACACAACTTCACAGAAAAAAAGCAAATACATATAAGCCACATAAAAATAAGGCTACTTTGTTTAGAATCATGCAAAATGTAACACTGTATGCAATAGTATCAGTCAGTGTGTTGAAAAATATCAGTGCATTAGATGGTCCAAGAATACCCAAAGAAACATTTATGAATTAATTTTACTTCACAGTTGGAGATAATTACTGGAGTATTACAATCCACAAATGTATACAACAAACAAGGCCTCAGGCAAGAGAAAGCTATACATCCAACATGCATATATAAGCATGACAAATGCATGGCTTGATAGCAAATTACACTTGAAAATGAATGAAATTATGTTGTAATCACATGTAGAATTTAGAAAATCAATTGATATGTTTTATGTATTTTATATAGTAGATTCGTTAAGCTCTGTTGTGATGAAGAAACCTTTTGTAAGTTACAGTATATGAAATATCGCTCATTTGATCAAGACTCAACTTGACCTGATTTCATTGTCAGTCATGAAAGAATAATCATTCTTTGTCTTTTTAGCGGAATGTCGCAATCAATGAGTCTAGAGCTAATAGCCAAAAGCTTTGCCATGAGTTAATTACAAGGGGAATAAGATTACAACAACCTTGAAGCTAATGGTTATCCAAACTGTAATTTGTCACTGCAGTTTCGCCTCAAGTGAAATGCTATTTGGTTACAAAGTCCAAACATGAATATTGTCCTGGCCTCTTTACCTCAATGACAGCCACTGAACAACATACTTCAGAATGACTATAGTGTGTGCGACTGCGAGTTCCACACTTCATCACTTGTATGACAGAGAGAGGCACTCTAAATGTCTTTCCACACACACACAAACACACACACACTGCTGTAATGCTCCTGGTGGCTCACTTCTCATTCTGACAAGATGTTAGACTGCATACTCTATATTGCCTTTCAGTAGGATTAGCAGCAGCTGTAATACCATAGATGACACAAGTGAGAGAATTTTTCAACTTCAGAATTAGCCCCTAAGCATCTATACTCAACTCAGTGACAATTTAAAAATAAAAATGACCTGGATTCATTTTAATGTCTCTCAACTGCGATATACTCTTCAGGTGAAAGGTAAGGGTTATTTGAAAGCTGTAAATTGTTGGATCAAACAACGATTTTACCTTAAAAATTCTAGCCGAATCATCTGTGAAGTTTATATTGTGTATTAGCTCCTCCGATAGGCAATGTGCAGTAGGTGGTCCCGACATGCCCGAGGGCTTGTGAGATGATCTATAATATGTGAGCATCTCATAACTTCAGACTCTTGGACATTTCTAATCCAATCTACTTGAAGCGGGCAGCAAAACATGATTAAAATAGATCTGTCCCATAGCATTTAACAAATATGGGTCCACTTCATCGCACTTCGGTGCACTGCTCGCTTTCAGGGTAAAGTGAGCATATCACAACTTGTTCCAGATGTACATGCACCTTAACATTTAAGACTCTGACCAGAGTACCAAAAAAACTGTGCAAAAGATGATCAATCAGACTACAAATACAACAAGTAAAAGCACTATTTTGCATTATATTTAAACACTGCAAGTCTTGCAATTAGGGTTGCAAAAAGGTGGAAAATTCTAGTAAATTTTGGAAACATTGCAGAAGTTTTGGAAACTTTCCAGGATTTTATTTTTTTTTTTTTTCTTCGAATTTTCCAGGTATTTTTGGTAAGTGTCCGGAATTTTACCGGAAATTTTCCACCCCTTTGCAACCCTACTTGTAATGATGATCTCTTCTCTTATGTGACCATTTCTACTTTATCTGGAATGTAAACTAATTTTTTTCACTCTTGGGAAAGTATAAAAACCCAGTGTACAAAGGCAAGGCCCTAATTTCCCACTATTTCTCAAAAATTATGAGATGACATAAAGAGCACTTCTTCCGTTTTTATTTATTTATTTATTTTTTTATTGCAAATTACTGTGTTGAACTGTTAGCTGTAGTAATTTTTTATCTACCGCAATGTGTTTTACATCACATTGCGGTGTCCTTCTTTTGCCCAGAAGTGCATTTAAACCACCATGTGGCTAAATGTTGCTTTTATCTTGCACAGCTTTGTTGTGATTGACAGGTATATGTGAATGTGCATCTGCTTGAGTTTGGGAATACAGCCTATGCCAGATGTGACCTGCTGTTTGGTGCACAGAAAGCAAGCACAGCAAACACCATCAACCATCTGCTGGTGCAAAATATCACCAGTCTGAACGTATGTCTTTGCCATATTTGGCCCCCATAGAGACAAGATGTGAAACCTGGAACTACAGTCTGCATAAAACTGGCTCACTTCCAGGAAATATACATGTACTGTATTATGTAAGTTTGTGTAAGGGACACAATTAAAAAAAAGAATGAATTTAAAGCTGGAAAGTAAAGTTTTTGGATTTCTTAATTATAAATAAATATTATAATGCAAAATGAATTAAAAAGGTATCTATACACTACTGTGTAAAAGTTTTGAGTCATTTCTTTTTTCTCTTGTTTCTTTTTTTAAGAAATTAATACATTTATTCAGCAAGGATGCATTAAACAGTATATGCTGTTCTTTTGAACTTTATAATTATAAAAGAATCCTAAAAAAAGCTTCACAGTTTCTGCAAAAATATTAAGCATTACAACTGTTTTCAACACTGATAAGAAGAAATGTTACTTGCATACCAAATCAACATATTACAATAATTTATGAAGGATCATGTGAAGTTATAAAACTGAAAATTTAGCTTTGTCACTACAGGAATATATTTTAAATCTTAAAATTGTAATAAAATAGCAAACAGGTATTATAAATTGTAATAATATTTCACAATATTACTATTTTTCTGTATATCTGCTCAAATAAATGTAGCCTTTGTAAGTATAAGAGACTTTTTTCAAATGCATTTAAAAAAATCTTACTGACCAAAAACTTTTAGTGCAATATTGGACCTAACGTCTTATGTTACAGGACTAAATAACTTTACAAACTCCTACATAGAGATTGTTTTATGTCTGATCCATATGCCATGAATGAGGAAATCTTTAGAGGACCTTGCACTTTGAGAAACCAAAAGTTAACCATGAATCCATTCAGGTAATGATAAGTTATACTTGGCTACTAGCAGGGCTAAGGCAAATGCAGTGACCTCTCAGATTGAGTTTATGAGTGCGCGTGCCTTGAAGTTTTTCCAATCATGCTCTTCTGTTACTCTTGAAAAGCTCCAGCTTGTCTCTAGTGAATAAACCTCCATCTGCTGAAGGCCGTGGCAGTGCTTAAAAAGTGAACCTCACCTGCCTGCCCTCTGATGGAGTCTTATTACCGCCTCGATTATTCAAATCCTCCAGCTGTGCAAAAATGTCATGCGCATTATTTTCAGTTAATTTCATGTCAGAGTTCTATTATGGATGGATCCCGCTGTTCTTCAGCATGTGTGTGAGAACTTGAGGTGAAGCAGAGCTTATTGCTATCCACTCCTGCAATGCCAAATAGATGCAGACATGCTTCTACACCATGTAAATAGTAAAAACATGTAGCATGTTAAATCTCCATTAAACAAACTTTACTATATGTAAACATAAACACCATCATGATGTTACTTGTGTAGGCTTTGTGACCCCTACACTGGGAAATGTTATTATTATTATTTTTTTGTCTTAAAAATGTATAGGTATATAGTTTTAATATTAAAATTACAATAAAATATTGGTTATAATTTATAAAAATCCCTCTATATTTGCACACAATCTTACTTACAATTCTAAAATAAGTTAAAAAAAGCGAAGAAAAAATGTATGTATATATATATATATATATATATATATATATATAGTGTGTGTATATATATATATATATATATATATATATATATATATATATATATATATATATATATATATATATATATATATATATAACGTGTGTCTTATTTGCATCTTATTCATTTAATAAAAACTGCTGAATAAAAGTATTAATTTCTTTCAACCTTTTAAATTGTATTTTTTATGTAGATTCTTAATTAATTAAAAAAATATATATAAATAATTTTACATTTAATTTAATTTTATTTTGTGTGTGTGAGAAAAAAAAAAAAAGTTAAATCCTAAAACTTTCTATTTAATTCCAGGTATAAATTTGTGTTCGACTTCCTTATTTTTTCATGTAGACTTAAAAAATAATAATGTAAATTTTTCTCATATACCCCAGCAATTAAACTTTTTTTGTCTATATTTTAGTTGTATTTGTATTTAAGTTATATTTCCTGGCCATTTATTGACATTTCTAATTTCAGTGGATGGCAGACATCTTTAAATACTGAGTCACCATTATCTCCTTTTACTAGAGGACAACTTAAGTAAAAGTGTCACATCTTACCCGGCTCTCCCCTCACACAGAACCATTGCTGTTCGCATAAATCACTCTCAAAGCCCGCTGGCTCTGTGGCACAAAATCTGTGCCTCCTACTTCCAATAGCACAGTGTTCCTTCAGACCAATTATTTGACCTCCTCAAGACTGAGAGCAAATCTGAGCACTGCAGCTGAGCAGAAACCACCCAGCCTACAGGGCAAGGAGACTACACCCTGCAGACAGAAGACGTCTGGCTGATCACACTTGTTCTAGCATCATGCGGTTGGGCGCACACTTCCGCCAGAGACACGACAGAGATAGATCCATCCATCAGAGCAGCCACAGCCCACACCCTTGCCCCGTCATTGCCATACAACAGAGGCGGGTGAAACATGATAAACCATGGTCTGCTGTGAACTGTTTCAGACATTTTGCACCCACACCCAGTCTAGAAAGACTAACAGATTGAATTGCACCCTACACATACAGTATGTAAAGCTGCAATGAAGATAAAACTAAATATGCTGAGACTGGGGAAAAAATAGTTATCAGGGTTATTACTGCGACTAAATGGTTGCATTTGCAACCTTTTTTCCTGCCGGTGTGATTAAGTTTTGTTAGAGGTCACACTGGTGCCAATACCAATTCGACCAACTGATAAGCGCTGCCATTTCTATTGAGTATAGGAAAAACTAAATGGCACATGGGTTAAAAGTAGAGCGAACCAACGCTATTTGAATCGCACCACATGGACAATTATCAGCTCTGCCCAAAAGACAGCAGAGAAGGGACATGTTCATTTAACTTAGTTTTGTTGTGGCCATGAACTGCACAGTATGATGAAGCAACAACATATTAACTTGTGGGAATGTGATAAAACATAATACGGAATACTAATTAGATATACTTTGAGGAGAGTTTTATTCCAAAATCACAGTTGCATTTTTTTAAAGTAAAAAGAGTTTTCAGAGAGGTTAAGCAAAGGTTGCTGATGTGGCTGGTAAGCCTACTACGTATTAGGCTGTCTTGTTTGTCGCTTTCCTTTACAATACTGACCAAACAAACCATGCTTATTTTTAATACAAGATATTCCTGTCTGCAGTGAATATTCTGACACCATCTTAGCGTATCTGAAATATAGATGGATTCTGGGTCGACTGCGTCTCTAGCTCACCTCCCCCCAGAATTAAGTTTAAAGTGTTTAAAATCAAGTGTCGCTGTTTAATGGATTCTCACACATCACATCTTCAGGAGAGGAATAAGGGTTGAGGGTAGGGAATGAGGGCCCTCACATTTTTTTGGGTAGGCTATAATGCGATCAGCCACTGTTACTTGGAATAAATCTGAGAAACAATCACCCAAAACAGTTTCATACTTTGCATTTGCAGCGCAGTGAACTTCCCAGCACTAGTCAATAAGGAAGATTAGTGGATGCAAACATTAAATAATCATGAACTGCAAATAAGCAGAAGTTTGATTTTATCAAAAAAGTCATACAGAAGAGAATATCAATTGAAATTACTGATAATTCAAGCGTCTGCCAAGTAGAAACAAAAATACACCACACAGTATTTAAAAAATATTATATTATATTATATTATATTATATTATATTATATTATATTATATTATAATCCTTTCGACCACTAGATGGCCACAAGGTACAGCATGTTGACAAGTTTAGAGTAATTAACCGTCGAGAGAAAAGCCTCGCTTCGCAAAACTTAATTTCACCATAATAGTCACAACAAATAAACAACATAAAAAAACTGACATAGCATGGGACAAAATGTGTAACATTTTAACAAAACATATGCAAACATACTAGTTTTGTGTCATTTGTATCAAACAGCTATGGCGGAGAAACGTATATCGCCATTTTAATATTATTTACATTTTTACCTACCCCATACGGCAATAAGACAGATGCTTTCAAGCATTTTATAAATCTAGATTAACAGTACGGCATTTACAGTATGAGCTAAATATAATTTAATTGACAATGAACAAACATTAGTGGGCTTATTTTTGTGCAGTTAGACAAATCCGACACATGCTCAAGCTCTATTGCTACTTGTGATTCTTGGCTTGAGTCATGAATCATGACCATGGTTAACTCGAGACTTGAATCAAAAATAAATAAATAAATAAATAAATAAATTCAAAGAATCTCTGAGTTGTTGACTTCAAACGGATCAATCCAAGCCAATTTTTTTTTAAGCGGATTCTCTTCAGTGAACCACTTGGATCGGTACACGAATCGCATTAAACAATTAATTCAAATCTGAACAATACATTTCTTTCACTGAAAAGTAATGATTCAAAAGAATCATACGTTAACGAATCTGATGTTGCGATTGCCATTTCTTCAGTTCTTAATAACGAGGACCATAGTTTATGAAATGCATCAGAGTAAAAATTAAGTAATATTATACCCTGCATGTTAAGTAGTTTTTCCAAAATGAAAAAGGCTTAGTATTTTACCTCACAGTCCTCCACCTCTGACAATTGCTGAAGGGATCCTAGGTCTTTTCAAAAAAATCTATTGATCCAGTTCGCAAACCTAGGATGAACTGTTCCTCACACAAAGCTCTTCTTGGACTTAAAAGGTGTTACACAGAAGAAAGAGAGTCAGACCGGTTTGGAGAGGTACTAAATGATGACAGAAATGTCCTTTTTTGAGTGAACTACAGTACAAGTATATATCCTGTCCTAGTAAACGTCTCTGGAGTGTTGTGTAACTGTAATTCAGTAAGTGTTACAACTCACTCATGGTGTTCCAATGCAGACACAGCGATGTCAAGTTTCCAGTGGTTTCCGTCTGACTGTTTATTGAATAAATTAGGAAATTACAATGCTGTATCTGTCTAGCTGTAGATGTTACTTCTCTGGGGCCACATAGCAGACATAGCAGCAATTGACAGAAAATGGGCACTAGCCTCGTTGACTCAGGGACTGCCAACCAGCATTAATTACAGCAGAACTCAGTCAGTCACAGGCTAAAATGGGGGTTCAGGGGTTCAGGTAACAATAGTGTCACCATTTGCAAATTATAATGCTAATGATAAATCAACAGACATGTTTCAGATGCTTAAAAGTGATTATTTATGGTGTACTATCTTAATTAAATCATCTAGAAAATGAGAGATCTAAACATAGAATTTCATTAGCATTAATGATCACTGACCCTCCAAATGGCCTGGCTTTAACCATAGGAAATGTGCGTCATTAGAATTCTCAGTCCATTCTATTGACCTCACTTCAAGGGATCCATTCTTACAAGCTTAAAAGCATCAATCTAACAATTTCCAGTGTGAATCAGGGACTAATCAATGCCGGTCATTTGTAGTTGGTCAACCTTATGGAGTGATAAAAGAGCTTTGCGGGCATTAAAGGCCTCTAAAGCAGAAATATAGATCAGAGACTCGCTGAGGGTCTCATTTCAGTGCAATGCCGGACTTTAAGCAGCTCAGCACGTTTATCAGTCTGACAGACGTCACATTATGGCTCAAAGACTGTTCTCCCTGCAAAGTCAACACTGTGAGCAAAGCCATGCACCACGGGGAGGGAAATTAGAGGAAGGCTACATCCGTAAAGAAAGCAAAAATTAACATTTACACAAACAAACAAGTCCTGATCTACAGTGTAGTTCAGAGAACAGCGTGTGACTGAGAAAATATTTGTCATGTGCTCGCTCTGACCACGGTCGGCCATCTCTCGCACTCTCACGGTGGGATACATATGTATTCAATGTGCAAGTATGAGGACATGTATGCTGTGTTGGATTTAAGGAATCTGGCATAATTCCCTATAGCTCAGTCTTTTAAAGTGCATTGGCTTTATCTGATTGGCCACGGAGATCTCAATGTGAACTGTCACGAGAAATGCTTCAGTATTGTCTTCAAGAAATTACATTTAATGAAAGCCATATAGGAAGATGTTCACATAACAAATCTTATTAAGAATATATTCAAGGACTAATGCTTTTAATTATACCCATACTTTGTAGCGGTATATGTTTAATGCAATTTGCAGTGTTTATGTATTACATCATCAAGCCAAGATCCAAGAAAAAGACAACCAGTTGGCACACATGACTCTCACCCTCAGCCTGAACTTGTAAAGTGACATAAGCTTAAATATTTTCTCAAAAAACACAGTTTTTTTCAAATCTTCAAATTTGAAAAAGATCATGATTCGACTTGGGCTTCCACTGTTCATGGCATTTTTAGACTTTAGACAGTTTCTTATGAATAAATTAAAGAATAAATTAATATTTTTTTATACAAATATGCAAATAAATGCATAAAAATATGCAAATAAATGAATTAAATGAATCCTGATTATAAATAAATAAATAAATAAATAAATTAATTATTGTTAATAATAATAATAATAATAATAATAATAATAATAATAATAATAATAATAATAATAATAATAAATGATAAATAGATAAATCACAACTTTTAAGAGACCAGTAAATATACTAAGGATTCGAGAAATACAAGCATTTGAGTTTCAGGCCTGTGTTTAAAAAACGAGGGAGCAGACAAATTCATCCTGATATATGGTTAAAAAACGAGGGAGCAGACAAATTGACGAGGGGGGGAAAAAAAAAAAGAAAGAAAGAAAGAAAGAAAGAAAGAAAGAAAGAAAGAAAGAAAGAAAAAGAAACAAAGGTAATTCAGTCATGACAACTCTCAGAAAGGATTGTAAAAGCTTTATTGATAAAATTAGAAAAGCAGGTGTTTGGTCTTGGCGGACTAGATCTGCTACGCTGCTGCTGCAGAGCAAGTAGACTTGCTTTGGCTAAATGCACAGATCATAAAATAAAAGGAAACATGCTGCTGCTGCTAGAAAGAGAGGTAGATCCCCCTGTAGCAGATCTAGGCAGGTGGTGCTGGGGAGGCGGTGGGCTAGCAAGAGGATACACATTGCGCGCAGGTATAGTGAGCATGGAATGTGTCCGGTTTATAGGCACACAGTCATTATAATTATAACCTGATTGGCTGGAAATGTGATTTTGAATGAACCAATTAGAGCGCCAATAGAGTTTCATGGCTGAACTACTCATTTTTGCTATTTAAACAAAAGGTGTTTGTTAGTGGTTCTCAACTGGTGGTAAAATGAGAAAGCACACCTTCCATATATTTTGTTGTTGACATCATAAGATGTGAATCCAATCAAGGATTGTTTTTTTTCTTTCTTTTTTTTTCATGGTATAGCCAATATCATGAGACCTCACACCGATGGTATAAGACACTCGTTCATCTTCGGAACACAAATTAATATATTTTTGATGAAATCCGAGAGCTTTCTGACCCTCCATAGACAGCAACGGAACTGACATTCAATGCCCAGAAATGTAGTAAGGACATTGTTAAAATAATCCATCAGTGGTGCAACCATAATTTTATGGAGCTTCAATAATACTTTTGTACACAAAGAAAACAAAAACAATTACTTTATTCAATGATTTTTATCTTCCGTGTCATTCTTTGACGTGCATTCATGACAGTACCACAACGCAGTTCTCGTAAGCTTATGTATATTACGGATGAACCACTGATGTCACATGGACTATTTTAATGATGTCCTTACTATCTTTCTGGGCCTTGAACGTGGTAGTTGCGTTGCTGTGTATGCAGGGTCAGAAAGCTCTTGGATTACATAAAATAATTCTTAATTTGTGTTCTGAAAATGAAGGTTTTACGGCTTTGAGGGTGAGTAATTAATGACAGAATTATCCCTTTAACAAAAATACGAAGAATTCCTATCCAGTCTATAATGAATAACTAATTTTACAAATGACATTTAGATTTATCCATTTAGCCGACGCTTTTATCCAAAGCTACTTACAGTGCATTTAGGCTATACATTTTTTTTTTTTACCAGTATGTGTGTTCCCAGGCTCTACCACTGAGCCTACCACTAGTTAAATCTGTGTCTTTAAGTTAAACCAGTTGAGAACCACTGGTGCAGGATATACTCTTTGATTTAAATCACTTCATGTGAGTGTGACTTTTTGATTTGCATTTCTCATTGGTTCAGAGAGCTGTAAAAGTAGAAGACAGCAATTCCTGTTTCATTGAAGTCAGCACTGCTTTCCCAATCTTGATCTTACTCTGACATTACTGCTCTGTCTCAAAAATGTCATCTCCGCTCTGTCATTCTAGAAATGTTAAAACGAAGAAGATTATACAAGATAGATCACAAAAAAATATCTAGGTCACGGTTACATAGCTTCATGAGTTTAAAAAGTTTAACCACAAAGTTTTCAATCAAACTTTCAAAGTAAGATCTGGAAGGTCTTCAGATTTGGAAATGAAGATGAGCAAGATATAACATTAAAACTGTCACTGGAAAGTTTGTATTTCAAGAAATAGAGCGGATTTGGATTTGAACTCTTTATATGTGCTCAGAGAAGTTTTAAGGCAAGGAATTTGACACTGAATGAAACATGCAAATTATTAATTCTTTACATTTCAAATTTATGCAAATTTTCAACAAAAATACTGAAAAGAAAATGGTTTCTTAATCACATTTTTTTAAAGCATAAATCTAAAAGTGAAGTTTAAAAATTTCCCATGGGTAAGAAGAATTAATATAATTTAAGAAATATTAAGTGAAAATAATCCTTATTAATCATTTATAACACACACACACACACACAATAAATATAAGATTAGAATTCCCATTGTGTACATGATCCACCACATGATCTCATATTCTTTTTTATTTTTATTTATATTCAAGCCAATTGGAAGAATGAAATGCTAAGCTAACTGATTCGTAAATAAAACAAACCTCTTAAAGTCAAAAAAAGTCCAAATGGGTCACAGAAATGTGTTTGGTTATGCACATTTCATTTTAGAAAACCTTTACTCATGTCCTTTGGTAGCTGGAGAAAATCTATTAAAACTTCAAGACCAAATGTGAGTCTGGCACTTCTGATAACCGTTATCTGCAATATTGCAAAATGATGACACTGATATCTTAGACAGATATAGGGTATGAAAATACCATGTCTTCCATCCTTATACCCCACAATCAGAATAAAGGCATACTAGAAATTGCCTTGCGGACATCCCAGATGTAGGTTCTTGAATATGCATGTGCAAAATTGGTAGCCGATATCACTCCTTAAAATTTTAAGGGCTCCTCACTGTGGATGCAGATTAGAGAGCGTTTTGCAGCGGAAACTTGTAAGGGTATTGCCAGCATTTCTTAACAGCTTCAAGGAAGATGTTTTGGCATTTGCCCAGATACACAAAAAGATCAGCATAACTTTTGGATGGTGTATGCATCAAATTCTCAAATCCCACTCCTGGTCAAGCCAGCGTTATCTCCTAGGACACAGGAGATGCAGCCATTGATGTCTCTGTCCTACTCATATACTTATCTAAGGCTCTTGAGCCCAAGGTGAAGACATCCCAGCCAGCTTTATATCCACATGTGTGTCGGCATGTGTTGAAACCCGCTGTTGTTCAGCCAGTTAGTAAGACACACACATCCTGAGATGTTATTAACATCTGAAGGAGGAGCCTTTCATCAATTGCGCTATGTTTCACAGACAAGCCTCCATGGCACCAGGACGGAAAGTTAGTGCAATACCCTCATGACTTATGACAAATAAACACATCATATTGCAAGATCCAAGTGCTGGCAAGCAGAGCTTTCTGGAACATTTATTCATATTCTATTTAAATACTCCTGAGCTAGTCTTCTTAAGTACAACAGACCATGCATTAATACAAGAACATTTCTTTACAAAATATCTGTATATATATTTATAGTAGGCCTATCTATACACATGACTGAATGTATGAAATATCTTTGTCTTTCTCAATATGTGTGTGTGTATTAGGGTGACCACCTCCAGTCAGACAAAATGTGGGACAAGTAGCATGGTAAAGTGGGACAATGTGGGACAGACGTAATAATTTTAAACTTAAGATATATTGTCTAATTTACCAAGAAACATTTTTTAAACCACCGACTAAAAGATTAAGACACTACCTGACCCAAAATATCACCCAAAGTTTCTACAGCTTAAGGCGTAGGCCTAGGCCTATAAAAGACAAAACACTAATTTTGCAACATCTCGTCTTTATTGGGACAATCAAATTAGTCAACTGTCCAAAGGACCAGGCTTTACGAAACTAAAAAATGCTCTCAGTGAATCAAATTCACCTTAAAATACAAGACACAAAAACATATTAGGCCTAGCCTATTTAAGTTCAAAATTATATTTGGAATACAAAATATAGTGCAAAATATTTAGGGCTTGCCTATAGAAAGTTTAACTATTTCAGTGCAAATAAGGTAAACCAAAATCATTTTTGATAAGAATGGCTATACTTTGATTTAGAATAGGGAATACTCACCAAGATTAGGCTAGGCCTATATGTTTTTGTGGAGGAAAATTATTGAATCCACTGTAGATGGCTTCAGCGCGTTCCTGCGCTCACTGATGGTGCGTCCAGCAATAACCCACTGGCTCATTATTCTCATTATAAACATGGTCAAAACTCAGACTTTGCTTTAGTTGCTGGTGCAACCAAAACGTAATCGCCAGAGGCAAGCCTCCGTTTCACTTACTCAGCATACATTTTCACATCTTTCTCGCGCTAATCAAACACATCACATTACCGCTCATTTACCTCGCAAACCGGAGCGTAAGCCCGAGCCCGGCTCGAGCCCGTGTAAAATGATATAAATTAAGCCCGAACCCGACGGGTCCCATTGGGTCCCGTCGGGTTCGGGCAAAGATCTTCAGCTCTAAAGTGCATCTTCTCTTTTTCGTGGCCACACTGGCCATGGCTGCTTAACCTGACCGAACAGCGCTCGCGCTCTCCAATTTCAGATTGTTTGACAATGTTGAGGAGGCGTTCGTGTACCAGTCAACAGTTTGATTGACGTACGACTCAGCCTATCGACTAACGCTTTTATTGCTCTCCTCTGAACTATTGGACATAAGTTGACAGTACGCCTATGGACGTATCCGTGTATTTATTAGGCAGGGTCGAATGAAAAAGCGGGACAGATGCTCAATTTGCGTGAGGCGGGACAAAGGGTAAAATTGCTGTACAGTACAACGTAAAGCGGGACAGGTGGTCACTCTAGTGTGTATATGTGAGTGTAATGTGTGAATGGTTAGTCAATATCTGCCTGAAATGCAACATTTTGAAAAGAGATGCGAAACTGAATAAAGTCAATAATTTGCCAAGAAAGGAATGTTAAAATTAAAAAAAACAAAACACACAGACAACGTAAAGCGGGACAGGTGGTCACTCTAGTGTGCATATTTAAGGTTTATTGTTTCTATTGACCTGCTGGATCCAAAACAATATATCTGACACAACTAAGACAGGTCTGGAAGAACTAGTTTAAAAAAAATAACAATTTCAAGACCACCAACACATATGTCCTGTCAGTCATCAGCTATACCCCAGGAGGAATATGAAACTGTCAACAATAAAACCCAAGAACAATGCATCAAGGCTGCAAATCACAGTCCAGTACAAAACATGAACATATCAGACACATGCCTCTCAATAAAACAGGAAAGGTCAAAAGGTCAAGATTTGACTAGTTAGCCAGTGCTAAACTGAAAAAAAAAAATCACATCCCACATAAAAACACATCACAATATAAAAAAAAAAACGTATGGCAATCTACTCTTTTCTAACCACTTAACTTAGTGTCCAGACATGATGTGGTTTTGCCACTTTAATGCACATGTAATGGAAAGACACAGATATTTTCATTTAAATGAATCAGAGCTGTGTCAGGAAGTTGTATTTACCTCATGTCCTATCATCTGTCTGTCTATCCGTCTATATATCAATATATCTCTATTTGGAAGTATATGAGTAGAATCATTATTTATTTATTTATTTATCACTGCATTTTACATTATTTAAAGGAATACTTTCTTATTCTCACAAAAAAAAAATATTAATAATAAAAATAAATAAAAAAATAAAAAAAATAATCATGCAGTTGCCATTATACAATGGGGACCAGGGGTTGCCAAAAAGCACCACAAAAATAGTCCAAATGATAGACTGTGCAATATTCCAAGGTTTTTTTTTTTTTTTTTTTAAGCTATACAAAAGTTTTGTATGAAGAACAGACTGATCTTGCCTGACAGCCACTGGTCATTATGAACATTTGTTTTTATGGCATGAGCTGTGCAATAATTCTTCAAAAATGTTTTATTTTGTATTTCACTGAAAACAAATTTACAACATATAGGTTTGGAACAACATGAGGGTGAGTAAATAATGACAATTTTCATTTTTGATTGAACAATCCCTTAAAAAACTCTAACATTATGATGATGAATGACTATATGATCATAATGTGCTTTCAGCACCCTCTTATTTGCACTAACGAGAAAGCTTACAATTGTGTGGCCAAAAGGATATGGTGCAATAGAAGGAGATGAATTTATCAAACTGTTTGGACATCCACAACAAAATCTCACTCATTGGTTGTAATGTTTCTCTCCTCTACTGGTTTGATTACCTCCTTAACATGTACTCGCGTTTTACTCCTTGCCAGGAGCAAGAGATATTTTATTGCACATCTGTTAGTCTTTAAACACCCTGAGGATGCTGTGGATTGAAGATGAGGATCAAAGAGAGGTGAGTCTATCACACTCAATCTAGTTCACTAGTGCAGCAACACATACTCCACGAGTAACACTGGCGTTCAGAAGATAACCAATGACGATTGCTATCTGAAAGAATTATTCACGTCAGCTGCTATTTGATAGCGGTGCATGGGTTCTTTCATCATATCACTAGGGTTGTGCATGAACATTCAAGTTTGGCCCTGTCCCAAAAGCTGCCCTAAGCCCTTTTGGTCCACACTTTGGTGATGTAATGCAACACAGACTGTTGGGTTGTATTAAAAGGGCTTATGAAGGTTGCATTAGGTCTTCTGAAACAAAATCTGCTATCATACGTCCTCTAAAACTTGCTACATCGTTCAATTAAAAGTCATACTAAAAAAAGTGTAAGTTCAAGGAATATTTGACCCAAAAATTGCTGGAAATGTACTCACCCTTAGGTCAAAATGTAGATGAAATTGTAGAACAGATTTGGATCCTCTGCAGTGAATGAGTGCCGTCAGAATGAGAGTTCAAACAGTAAACATCACAATAATTCACAAGCAATCCACATGAATCCAGTCCATCAGTTAAAGTCTTGTGAAGGGAAAGCTGTGTTTGTAAAAACAAAACCGCCATTTTAACTTTAAACCATAGCTTCTGGACAAAATGCAAGTCCATAATCAATAATATTGCTTCCTTTAGTGAAGAAGTCCATCCTCTGTGGTCCTCTCACAACAAAATCCACCAACATGTTTGTTTAGAACTCTTTTTGGACTGTTTTTGCTTGTAAACATTGCTTGATCTCTGCATATTTCTCTCCTGATTCATTTCTGGAGAAAGCAATATTATGGATAGAGGAAAACAACAAAGCAATATTTTAGCTGGAAACAACAGTTGCAAACATCTTAATGATGGATTTATTTTTCTTCAAACCCAGATTTTCACTTCACGAGATGATGGACCTGAGTGTGGATTATTGTGATGTTTTTATCAGCTGTATAGACTCTCATTTTGATGCCACCCATTCACTCTAGAAGATCCATTGGTAAGCAAGCAATGTGATGCTAAATTACATCGCTTGAGGGTGACTAAAGGTGAACTCACATAGAAGAAAGAAATCATACAGGTTTGAAACGACATGAAGGCGTGGAAATGATGACAGAATTTGTTTTATTTATGGGTGAACTATCCCTTTAAGTGTCCAAATATTGTACCATGTCTTCTCACATCTACTCCTTTTGTGTAATTTGCACAGCGGTACACCTTTATCACACTTCCTGACTATGACATAACTGTTATGCATTAAGATAAATTATTAAAGCAGGTTTATCATTGTATCAATCTTCCTGATCATATAGTGGAAAATCAGTTTAACAGTATGAATTCTGCAGAGGTGCAGCATGAATTCCTAATGAGTTGTGTAACCTTGGTAACATTAAAATCTGTTCAATCAGTTACACCTGAGATGGGGTGAATAATGCATTTACAGCGCATCAAGACAAACACTAACAAAAAGCTTCTTTGCATGCATTAGTTGTTGAGATGAGACGGAGGTCATGACCTTCCTCTCATTGGACCCTGCTGAGGGGAGATGAATTCGTTACAGATCTTGCTTTGGCATCTGTACAGAACTCTAGAGAGTAATCAAAACGAATGTTTTCAGACTCAGTCCTGCATTAAGTGAATAACTTAATGCCTTTTTAGTCCTCATGGGGGAAGAATTTTAATCAACGACCTGGATCTTGGAGGTCTATATCGCAATGAATATTATACAAAACGATAAAGAGCATTCTAGGTTGCTAGAGCAGCCCATCTGTGATCATTTATGCCTAGAGACTGATCAGACGTTTTAAAGTATTGAATTGGTAGATCCCCCACTAGTTTTGCAGCATCTGTTATATCAGATGGATTAGTGAAGGCAGATACCCTTGAAGGGCTCTATGATGTTTATTTAAGCTTGCGTGCATGTGTGTTTGCATACATAAAAACCCAAAACTGATGGATTTCTATTTGAGGCTATTTGTAAATCATGTTTGTAATATTAAAGGCCTTTGTGCTCTCTGCTCATTGATGATAGACTGACGAGGCAAAGCAGAGTGTTTTGTAATCAAAAAAGACCATATTTTCCTGCAAAAGTGATGAATTATTTATTAGGTTGACACAACTGCTGACTCAAGACTTCAAAGAGCATGTTTTTGGTGAGAGAGAGTGCTAATGTCTTACTAATTAATTCCTCGTCTAAAGGTACCACATGGAAGAACCCTGGTTCTAACATATTAATAGACCATATGAGGTAGTCAGTGATTCTCAATCTTTTTGCCACCCATTGTCCACCCATGAAGTTCAGTTGTATTTACTGGATTTAAGGATTAGGGATAAAGAAAAAAACAGAAAAAGAAAAACAAATACTATTATTTATCTACATTACATCCTAGAAATCACAAAAGTTCAATTTAATTCAAGTTTATTTGTATAGAATTTTTTACAATACAAATCATTGCAAAGTGAAAATTAATTAAAAGAAAATTAAATTAAGATAACTCAAATCTAGGACCCCTGGTTTTTCAAAAAAAAACAAAAAAACAGTTATTTAAGTGGTAAATTAAAAAATTACTTAATTACTTATTTCGTCTTATTATAAAGAATTTTCTTATACCCCCTGGTTGAGAATCACTGTGTGCTGATATATAAAATAGAGGACTTTTTGAGTTAAAAGTTGACAAATTATCTGATTATGGATTATTTAGCAAAATATGCAAAAATATACACATTCTGTTCCCAATTTTACAAATGACTCAGAGAAGCTATACATTCTATCAGTGTGTTTTGCCACTTTAATTACAACTCTTTGCTTAATTATTTGCTTGGGAACTGGTGGAAAACCCATTTATTTACTTTTTATTATTACACTTCAAGCAGCTTTTTATAGAAGCACTTTCTTTTGATTTAATGAGTTGCAGTGACAACACCCATGTTAGGAAGGAGTATGTTCTGTAAATATTTAGTCATTAATATAAGGAAAATCTACACATCCAATAGAAATTCTTGTTTTATTAATGATTATTGCAATTTCTAGTATTTAAATAGGAAGCTCTATTCCTCAAATAATTCCTACAAGTGAAATTTCCCTTGTTTATTCACTTAGGCTAGCTTTTTAATTAATCTCTTTCACCATCCACAATTATTCAGTGCAAGTCATTAGTTCAAACATGCATGTGAATATGTTGGCCATGTCAGAACAAACGAGTCTGTAGACATGAGGTTCATTAGTGTGCTCAATAAGGTCCCATAGTTGCATAGAGAGAATATTAAAAGGAAAACACTTAAATATGCAGACCTTCACTGCAGAATGAAAGGACTTCAGAGGAAGTAGTCTTAAAAAGCCAAGAAACTAGAGTAAGAACTCTGATAGCCCCCTTGGGCGGTACAAAGGGTGCCGTGTGGGTCATGTACATTACATGGTAAAGAAAACCCAGACTCCTGTGGCTACTGGATCCACGGTAACTCAACAGAAAATGCTGTATCAACATAATTATGTATTCAGAGCTTCCACAATTATGTTCACAGCATTTTTAAACTAGCCCTGGATGTGTGCTTTCATTTAAAGGAGTCACTGCGTGTGTTGAGCAGAAAAGCATAAGCAAAAATAAAAAGATAAACCGATTGCATCAGAAAGCGCCAGCCAAACATTACTGATGCTGACTGAAATCTGTTTTTGAAGCAGAAACTTTTTTAATCAAATGTGGAAACACTACGAACATCCTTTTCTGTGGTAGAGTTAAACACTGTAATAACATTGTAGTGTTATGATCTAAAAGGAAACATTAGGGTCAACATTACTGTCCACCAATCACAGCAATTGAAAATGATAAAACATTACAGTCTATTTGCTCAAAAGTGCTTTTAAACCCACACAAGGACTGTTGAAAAACCCAGAGCCCCCAGTGAGTGGAGGAACACTAAAGCCATTTTCAATCTCATAACATGACTGAGTGATCGGTTAGTGCACTCCACTGTCATTGTACATTATATACAACATAATTCACATGTCAACTTGACTGAGGAATGAACTGATGTTGTTAAAAAGAGATACAATGGGATTATGCATCCTTTTTTTTACCCAGGATGTTAAAAATGCAATTAATAATAAAGAAAAATTCTATCTATCTATCTATCTATCTATCTATCTATCTATCTATCTGTCTTTATTTTTGTATTTATTTATTTTTTTTTTTTTGTTTAAAAATATTGTAATATATTAGAATATTAGCAATAATACAACCTTTAAACAGATAAGGGGTATACATTTACAGTGTAAATGTATAGGCCTGGAAGCCACCTGTTAAAATGCAATGAACTCAGCGAAAATCTTTAAGGATGAGCATATGGTCATGCTGAGAGAGAGAATGAGAGATATCAAGCCATACTTTATAGATGTATACAGTTTCTTCAGTCAGGAAATTTATGACATAGTATTTGAACTTTTGACTTTTGATTTACAAGACTTGTCAGGTTATCAGGGCACAGAGGAAATGATGGAATTAAAGGAGAGGAATGGATGAAAGGCTGTATAGTTAAGGCACGCTACTTCTCTCGGTCAAAGGTGAGTTATTACGGTGGGCCTGCTGAGCCATGCTTGTCTTGGCTTACATGTATCTCTGGCATTTCCCTATGTATATTCTTTTCTACTCAGAGAGGACTCGACTCATTCTTTTGTACTTTTGTAGAAACACTTCAACTACAAGGGCTCAGAAATTAAGTGCCGGCCAAGTTCTTTGAAAAGACTGTAATTGTGTAATTGTGTTTTCTCAGTAACCTCATTGGCTCTAAAATTCTTTAAACTGCATAATTCATATATTTATATTTTGTACCTGTTCTGAACTAGATTTAGTCAAGTCAAGTCAAGTTATTTGGTGCTTTATAGTTTCAAAACAGCTTCATTAGTGAGAAAATTCAAGCTCTGCAGCTCTAAAATGTCATTGATTTCATTCAGTTCAGTTCTGTTCAATAACTGTAAAGTTATAAGCAGCTCTACAGAAGACAATAATATTGTCAATTCAATGTTGGTTCATAAAGAATCACAACTTGTAATCTGTCTAGAATAAAAGCAGCCACTACAATGCAATTGCACCTGAATTCTTTTTCTTTTTTGTTATATATCAATATTATTTAAAACTACAAACATATTTAAATATAATAAATATATAACATTAAAGTTAGACCTTTTTTGTTTATATGTGCAAAAAGCTGCATTCTATGCAGTGCCGATCCTAGACTTCTGGTGGCCCTACACCATGTGTCCACGGGGTGGTTTTGGTTGAGTGGAGTATGAATGGTTATGAACGAATGAATAAATTGCATTTGTCCACTTTTCACTCCGTCTCGAATCGCGCTCACCGAAAGCGCTTGAGAAACAGTGCCTCTTCCGTGGCCCGGTACACTTTCAACACATTTTTTTAGTCTCAAGCAAAACTGTATGACATTCATGTTACATGATTTGACTGATTTTTACGTAGAATGGGCAACAGCGCAAGAAATGATCATTCATGTTTTCATAACCGCTAGCAAAATTCAAAAACTAAACTAAAATTAAATCATCTTTGAGACCAAGGGGGCCCCCTGGTGTTTCGGGGGCCCTACGCAGCTTGCGTATTTTGCGTATAGGGAGGATCGGCTCTGATTCTATATATATATTAGATATTTCATACAAATCATATTTTTGACTTGCAGCCAAATACGCCACAAAATTGTCAGATTTAATGAGACTGTGTCAAAGCAAAGTGGACATCAAATAACAATTCAGTTCACAGCTGATCTCCAACTCTCTTCATATACTCATGACAGCTAATAACAAGCTGTTCATGACTATCAACAACTGCAGTTTTAATCCCTGACACAAAATGATGAGTTTATTTTATAAACTACTTCAGATTGTCAGCTGATGTCACATTAAGAGGCAGAGAGTTTGAGTTTGTGAGCTGTAACACTCTCAGCCAAATGAGTTTGACTGTCTGGAAGGTTAATGTCTAATAACTGTACTATCGGGGACTGTAGATCAGGCATGCTGTGCGGCCTCTCTCTGCTCCTGGGGCCTGATTACGACATATCAAGGTTTGCATTTGGAAGGAGCTCACATATCTTACATAGTCAAGCTCAAGGGCTAGAAGCTGAGATAAGACCAGTGCTTAACATTTCTCAGCCTCTCAGTGAAACTGCAACAGAGAGACATACTTACTTAATAAATAAACATTCCATTGAATTTGTTGCAGGGGAAGTGGCCACTCACAAGGCCAGTGGATGATGTTAATCAATTACAATTGCTGCCAGAGCATGCCTATAAGGTTTTACTTCCAAACAGACAATTGCACATATACACATGCACAGCAGAGTCCACATGTCTGAGACCACCTGAAAATGCTTCTATTTTTCTTTTTCTGTTTTCATTACAAATTACACTACCATTCAATAAATTGTAAAAAGAAAATAAATCTTTTTCTCTCTTTGACTAGAGAGGCACTAAACTCCCAACTGTTCCCCGGTCTCCGCAGCAATATGGCTGCCCACTGCTCCGGGTGTGTATTCACTACTGTGTGTGTGCACTTGGATGGGTAAATGCAGTGCACAAATTCTGAGTATGGGTCACCATACTTAGCCACACGTCACTTCACTTTCACTTTCAAAATTCAGCTTTGCCATCACTGGAATAAATTACATTTTAAAATGTATTAAAATAGAGGCCCTTTGTTTGAAATTGTAATAATATTTTACAGAATCACTATTTTTACCGTATTTTAGGTCATATAAAGAGACTTTTGAATGGTAGCATACATTTTAACAACAATTTAAGTAAATAGTTGAAATGAAAAGTCAATATAAATTCAAAAATGCCCTTTGGATGCATGAACAACTTTTTGTAAAATGCAATAATTTTCTGCTTACTCCCAGATGTGGTCTCAGACTTTAGGAAGATGTTGGGGTTGTTTCAGAGCAAAAAATTATCATGCTGTCATTTTAGTTGGAACAAAGCCAGAATGAGGGTACAGTAATGAGAATGTTTCATAACGTCAACAAGAGGACACAAGATCACAGATTCACGGTTAATTAATTATTAACAGAAACAATCTTGGAGGCAGTGACTTATTCCTCCCCTCCCCTCACCTCTGGGCCGATGGATTATGTAACATGCTTGGAATTCTTAATTAAAGTCACATACAAATGTGCCAGGCAGTTTCAGCTATGAACAATAATCCATATAGTCTTTATCCCAAAGAGTAATGCGGACTCCAGCAAACACAATGGTTTATTTGGAAATTCTAAGAGAAATATGTGTGACTCATTTGCCTCATTGTGAGGAACAAACACACCATTCTAAATATATCCAACACACTCTCATAAAGAAGATTTTCACCACTAAAATGTCGCTTTTGTACCACACAAAAAAAAAAAAAAAAAAAAAAAAAAAAAAACTTCTGATTTGACTATCTTGTGTCAGGGATGCATGAATTTGATCAAAAGTGACAGTAAAGACATTTATAATGCTAAAAAAAGTTTCTGTTATTTGCATTTGCTGACGATACTGTTGTTTTGAACTATCCATTCATCAAAAAATCCTGAAAAAAGAAAAGTTTTAGATTTCAAATGCTTCCAAATCAGTATATTAGAATGATTTTTGAAAGATCATGTGGTACTAAAGACTGGAGTAATGGCGGCTGATAATTCAGATTTGCCATCACAGGAGTGAATAACATTTCCAAATATATTAAAATAGAAAACAACTGTTTTAAATTGTAATAATATTTAAAATATTTAAAAAAAAATAATTTATCTACTTTTTAGGTTTTTTATTACTATAATTGATGAATGAGTAAGCATAAGTGAGGTATTTTTTTTAAAACAATTATACAAATAAATAAACATATTGTTGTTGAAAACAGTCCTTCAAATTAAGGCGAGAATGTCACAGGAATGACATTTTAGTTGTGCAGGATAAAAGTCGCATTGCGTCTCCCTCATGAGACTGTCCTGTTTATTGACTACAGGAATCCTTTCATCTTTTGCATTATTTGTTTGTCTGACTTTGTTGTGTTTTATTTAGTGCCACAATAAATATAATTTTAAATAATTAATTCTTTGTTGTCATTTCAGCTCTTGCCATTGGCTTCTTGTTTTCAAAGAAAGTTTGATTTCTACGGCTTGAATTGACTTGACTTGCACTCACTGTTAACAGTTAAGTGCTGGTGTTTTGAAGAGCTGCATGCTAATGTTAGGATCTGCATTTGCACCCAGGCTTTGCCTCTTGACATTTAAAGATGATTAAGAAATTGTCCCGGACCTAACCTTTGCATCCTGAGAACCTTCATGTCACCGAATTAGCACTTCCATTATCATTCAATCTGATCTAATGAAAACTCTTTAATTGTGGCACATATATTAAGCGTCTTAATATATGTACAACATAATTGAGGCAAGACTCAGAAAATCCCCAGAGTGAAATGAAGCATTTAGCCAAGTCTGAACTTAATCACTGTAATAGCATAACAAATATAATGTGCCTCTAACTTGTGTTTTGAGAGAAAGGGCAGAAATGCAATCACAAAAGAGTGTTTCTTCAACTATGGTACTTTTAGAAAGTAAACTCGATTAAAACATACTTTTAACATTTGCTGTGAATTCTGTCCTCTTTCTGAAATAATCATTGTCACTTCAATTACAATGATGTATTGTGTTTAAAATAGAATGTCATGATGGACTTTTAAAATTTGATTTTTTAACATTTCTGGAATGAAATGTTAGTTAGATTTATTTGTCTTAAAAGGCTGATTTCATATCTAGCATATTATGTATACAATTTTCCTTTTTTAAAATATATAATTACACAAAATTACCTGGAAATGACACATAATAAAATGTTCACAAGTCTTAATTACCTTGATTATGTCACATATTTCATCTTGAATATGCTATTCAGTGACAGTTGTCTACTTAAACAGGTGGATAACTTTTTTTAAAAAAAAATTAATCTGTGGCAAATTTGCTGAAAATTATGCCAGAACTGTCATAAAGATTGTCATAAATTGTGTAAGAATTGAAATAAATTATTTCACTCTTTAAATATTTATTTTTTAAGACAGAAGGTCTGAGACAAGGCTAAAATAAAATTTAAAAAGCAGTCTAGTTTCAAAAACCTTCAGTTGACCTTCATATAAAAAATGGGAATTGTAAAAAATATATATCAACCTCTAAAACATTAAAACAAGTTCCCACAATCAAGAAAACAAACAAATAACCAGTACTTCTGCCTTTATTCATACTTCTACTGTATATTATGAGTCTCTGGTAAAGACAAATAATTACTCATTAAAACAGATGAGATATGGAAATAAAATCCTTGAAGCTGTGAAATGTTATGTGTTTTACAGTATTACACTCTCAGTCTTCAACTCTTTTTTTTCACACAGAAAGAAAACTCAAAACCAAAGAAACCAAAGAACAGAAGCTCAAGAGCTTTATTTTGAGCGCTGAAAGAAAGGTGGAGATTGAACCCTGCTGTTGGGAAACGAACCCACTGTCAGGTTTTCCATTTTGATGCATGGGCCATACCTGCTACAGACGAACTGTTGTAGCATAGGCTTTCTCAGACAGCTTTGCGGTCCACTCTGTATCGTGTTCTGTGTAGAGTTCTACACAGGACTGTATGTATTCAATAGACAGGCAATTGTTCGTCCTTGAATGCACTCTTCTGTTGGATTTGACTAATTCAGTTCCAAAAGTGTGAGAGTCCATTTAGACAGTACTGAAAATAAATGTCAGAGAACTGTTCTATTAACCAGCAGTCTCTGTCGGCATTAGTATAATTGATCACATTTTATATGTTAAATGATAAAATGTTTCATTAAGATATGCAGTAATTTTGTTCCCTAATCAACCCTGAGTGTGATTTTACTTTCATTCAGTAATATTTCCATTTATCTCTCTGAGCTGAATCGGTAACGAGATGACCTGACAGAAATGTTCTAGTCATTACTGGCATAACATTTGTAGAATTTCCATGCACTGCCTTGCTTCAGCATTTGAGACAGAATAGTAATCTGTGAATATATTATGCAGCCATAATCCCTCATGGTGGACTTTCCTCTCTTGTCTGTGACCTGACTTAAAAAGTGAATGATTTCGTAAATTTCTAGGTCACAATGTTAAATATCCTCTCTTAAGATGCGTCATGGGTTTTGAAAAGATTCAAGTGTCTGAATCTTAAACAAGTGAAGAGTTTAACAACACTCAAAAATAGACTTTTGCTGCTTCCTTGCTGGTGCAAAGTAGTTCTTGAACAACAAAAAATTTAATATTTTCACGACTCCACAAGAGAATTTACTAAAACACAGTAAAAAAAAAACAAAAAAAACAACACACATTAATTTTAGTTTCAAGAGTTCATAATGCAAAAACATTATGCAAACAATACAAGCATGATAAGGAAAGGGCAACTTGCATGTTTGAAAGTAACATATACATAGCCAATCCTTAAAGATGCCAATTTAGCACTTCTAAAGAATATGTGTGTTCAGACAAAGTAATGGGTTGAGCTTACAGAGTGGACTCTAGCTCAAGATTTGACTGGCACAGTACACATGGTGGTCCAAACATTATGAGCAGCATTCAAAAGATGTCTCGGCACTCTAGAAAGAGCAAATTAATAATTCAAGTTGATCTTGGCAGGTCACAAGGTTGAAAGGCTCAAATGATTTTCCAGTCAAAAAAAAAATTTCCAAGTGAAAGACAAACAACTTGCAGAGAAAATCAACTCTCGTAGTCTTACTCTTTTCATCACTGCTGTCCTTGGAGAATAAACCTGTCAGAAAAGTGGGATCCACAGATAAATACGTAAACGATTATTAAGCTTCAGAAAACCCTGGGGGCACTGAACTTAGATTTTAAAGTCAGGTTGACGTCAATAACAGCATTTACATATAATTCTATAAATATATCACCAATTTTATAATCAAGATATGGTGTATAACTGTCATTTATAGCTAGGAAAACATTAAATGTATGATTCTACTCTGGTAGGCCCAGACTAAAATGCATAAATGAGCTAAATGCATATGATTGCTGCAAATAGCAAAATAAAACTAACAACCATTTAAACATGTATAGTTATGGTAGAAAAATAAACATGCACTACATGTTTACAAGCTGTCACTGGGGCGGTACCTTTTCGGTAGGTATACCTTTTTTTCTTTTGGTTAATATTTGTGTATTTTGGTTTGTGGTATGTATATTTAAGGTTTATGTATGAATGTGTAGGTTTTGAAAAGGTAACTGATAGCTTTTGTACCTTTTTTTCTGAAAGTGTGCTATCAACATTAAAATGGAGGAGTTTACACTTTTGTTGTTGGTAGTTTTTGGTGCAAATCCATCTGTCTCTTAAAAAGAAGTGAGTCGAATTAGGTAGATGTCATCAGGCTGAGAAGCATGACATGCCAGCTTCCTCAAAAACTTTGAACCTTCATTTAATGTATTTTGGGTAATATTTTTTGTTCACTTGCAACTAGGCTAAACATATTTTTTGCCCACCACAGTGTCTTTCGTGTGGTGGATTATTGTCTGCCAAGAGCATGAAACCATCCGAATTAAAGAGACGGAAGAAAAAAACTATAAAAACAAGCCTTTTGGGGGGATCTGTACACATCACATCAAATTAACTCAAAATATAGTTAATTCCGATACTAATACATTTGTATGATTGTTTGCTCTTGCATTAGTTTTAGTGCCATGTTGGGATGTTCAATGCAAAATCATAATCACAGTATAGAAAACACTACAGAAATCTAACTTTGCAGAATACCTACGAAATCTGTTCCTGAACTGAACTGAATAACAAAGGCATAACCTGTGGATCAAATGTGTATGAAAAATCCTCAGCGGGGTCACCAACTAACTGAGGATATTATTGATCGCTTCCTCCATTTTCACACCGGTCTTTTAACTCTGCTCTCAGCTCAAGGCTTAGCAAGGTACGCTAGCTTCTCTCTAAAGTCAGGATCCAAAGCCCTACAGTATCTCTCACATTGTGGGAATGAGATAAAAGTGAGGAATTAAATATTAATGTGAATCAAGCCGGCCAACTGCCATAATTCTTCTCATGCTCACCCAGGCCAGGTCCAGGAATAAAGCTGTTAAAACAGCCCAGGGATCTTTCAACCTCACATTTATTGAGATGATGAAAGGGTTAAGGACCCTTGCCCCCTTGCCCACAGAGCAGAGGCGTTACCGAGCTGTGATGTTGTGCAAATAGGGGAACTCTGTCTCGGTGTTTTACCCCTCTCATGCATTTCACAGCATTTTTAGCACTCTAAATGCACGGCACACATCCTTCTGACCGCTGACTTCAGACTCCAGCCTTCGGCAGTGCTGGCAAAGAAAGAGTCTTGATTTCATACCTGGCTTCTGTCACAGCCTTCCTCCATTTTTCTTATTTCCCCCCCCACCTTTTGCCTCCCAGAATAAACTTGTGAGCCTCACAGTGCTCGTGAGCCTGTGATTACGCATGGCACATTTATCTGTTTCCAAGGGTATCATTATCCCTCTAGGAGGTTTTGCATTCAGTGAGCTGTGACAGGTGCGGGGCAATTTTGAGATTATTTATAATGACGGCTCCGACTCGGAGTCGAGCATCATCCACAGCTGTCCTGGGGAATTTACCCTGATACACTCAAGTTTTATGGATAATGGCCACACTCTTACAACCTTCCTGGAAAAATAAGTAAAAGTGGCACAAAGTCAGTACAGCTTACATGAGTAAGTCAAGAAGGGGAACTAATTTAAAGAATATATGCGGCTACAGCACATGTCTGTGAAAGCTGGTAGATGCAGTGTGTGCACATGAAAAACGACAGGTAATGACTGTTGAAATGATGACCTTGTGTAGAGAGGAACTGCTCGGTGAATATCTGAAAACTGAGAAAATATGTAACTCATCTTAAACCAACCATCTATAAGGGAACAAGAAAAAATGGATGAACTCTTATTACGGGCGGAGAGATGTTTGATTCAGTAGATGAAAGGCACCGAGTTCAGACAGAAAACGGCATTGATTTTAAAACATTAAAAGCGTCTATGAGGAAATAAAGCAAAACTGCTAAAAGACGAGTGTTGTTTTAGCAGCTTGTGTGTTCTGTTTATCATCACTAATGGGCACAAACACAAAAAAGAGCAGTCCGATGGATGGGCCTATTAAACGGAGAGCAGCTTTTCCCTTTCTAGGGGTTTCATTATCACACATTTGATGTCCGTCCTCCGGTAGACGGCCAACAAAAAAATGTATTTCAAGTTGCTCCTGTGGCATCACACCCAGTTCATGGAAAGTCCGAAGGGAATACGTTTCCCCTTCAAACAGCCTTCCACAGATACCAACGGCACAATATGAATAATGAAGCGTGCTACAGTTCAACTGCCAATTATAACATTCATCTAGAGAGCTGACAAGGAGTGTATGACTATAAAAAGGTACAAGGCTGGCTCTTAATAAACTTTTTTCACCATGAAAACTTTAAAATCATGGTCAAAAATCATCTAGATTTTTAATTGAAACTGCCGGACAATGAGATGGATGTTATCATTCCTGTACCTGTTGCCTCGGCCCAAAGGGGCAGCGGAGAGACTCCAGGGGATCTCAGCGACATGGACTCTATTTCGTCCTCTGTCAGAGGGGGTGATGGATGACTTCGCTTTATTCACTACATCAAAACAAACAAGGAGGTTCTCTTGACTCCTGAGCTTTCAGCTCTGCATCAAATCAACGTACCTGCATGTGGACACTAAACAAATTGAGTATTGTCATGAGGGGCAAGTGCATCCAGATTGGAACCGCTATTGTCTTGTTTGATTATTTTGGTCATATGCACTCACTTGTGAGCAGAAAAACACAAATACAACCTTTATAATGACCAACGTTTAATCTACTCGCCACTGCCAGCATAACATATACATTTCAGTTTAATATATTCACCAATTAAGTGAATTTACTATAAATGTTTTACAAATATTAAGCTATCAATCACATCAAATTAGTCACACTAAATCTCATATCAATATTTGCAGCAAAAAGTCCCCAAGATAATTTGAAGGCATTATTATGTCAGACGAGTAAAAAATTGAATAAAAATCACACCACTTGAAGGAAAATAATGCAATGCTCTCTTATAACGTTCATATGGCTGAGGCTATTCTGCTCCACTTAAAAAAGCTAATTGCTATTGATTAATATACTAGCTTTTGCTGTTTTGGTTATTCAATTTAATTTATTAATCAATTACTTAATTCAATCATTTATGTTGGAAAATCTAATTATGTCTACAATGCTTTAAAATTCAGCTTCTTAAATGTAGCTATTTTAGCCACATGGCACATTTACAGAGACAATCAGAAACCATTTACATGGCAATGCCTATATTTTGGTGTAAATTAGATGTGGGAAATTCATCAAATATTAGCGATATTATCGTGATATCTTTGCTGATGATAAAAAATATAACATATATATTAAGATAATGTTGTAAGTTTAACTTATAATTTAAGACAGTAAGCCAGTTCACTCACCTCTCACGAGTTTTGCATGCCGATAGTTTCAAACGCTCCTGTAAAGAGTTTCTATTTGCAACGTCTTTGCCAGCGTTAAACTTTGTAGCCAATCACAGACTTGTCTGCACAATAACAGCACAATAACCAATCAGAGGTGTTGTCACTCACGCATCCACTCATTGGAACAACCTTGCTGACTCTTCTACATACTGTAGTCTCAAATCAATTCGTTACAACTAACAACGTGTAAACACGATGTTAATAAGATACTCACTGTGCAGTGTAGACAACTCCAAGACCATAAGTGAATGCACACTGAGCGCTCTTTACTTTCCATTTATAACGGTCACATATTAAGGAAACGTTTTATATTTATATGCACTGTAAAGATTCTACCAGGGATCCTATAAAAAATGGGAAGGAGAAGAAGAAGAAAAGAAAAACAATCACACAACCTCCTGACGAATCTGTGTTTTAGCAGTAACCAGAGCCTTGGGTTGAAAGTGATTTACTAGGAGCTTTTGACCTGATTAATGTGCCCATACTTGGCTCCCTGAGCTAATATGACAGGTCACATATCAAACTGAGGACTGCTTATTCTACAATGACACAGAGAACTCAGATGTATTTCACACTTTCTTTTAAAGAAAATGTTTACAAATGTATTATTTTCTTGGATCATTTTTAAACAATCACACCAATTTGCATGGATTTGCCACTCTGCCGTACATCTCACATGAAGTATTGACATCCAGCGGCAATGAATGCAGTCGTTAAATCCTCCAAGCTGTTCTAAATTCATATAAAAGGATTATAAGGTGATCACAACTACTTGAAAACAGGCTGCTCGCCCAGATGATTCTTTCATAGATCAAACCATCCTCAACTCTTTTCAGCTGATGAGGTTGTATAATCCTCTGAATGAAGAGAATCTCATCCTGTGTTTCAATGCCCTGTACAGACACAGTTTCAATCTCCTGAGAAGAACCGTGTAGGAATGAAAACCATGACAGATGTCTCCAGCACGTTGTAAACACTTACCGATTGTGTGCCCCCTCAAGTGATGTCTGGTTATTAGAGTATGCCACCTTTATTCATGATTTATTTCTTAGATATAGATGTACAAATGCATATGACGCTTGAATGCAACCTTTGTCTTTTGAGATTACCACAATATATAAGTGTTATATTACAATACAACACTTAAATATTATACATCCTGTTCACTTTAGGGAATTACAGAAGCACACAGGAAGAAGAACTGTAATTTGAATTTAATGAAGTAGAATGGACTACTTGCACTGAGCCTCATGACACACTTCTGTTTAGAAATAATACAGCTCAGTTATTCCATTTATGTATATTTTCAATGTGCTGTTGTTGACTTAAACACTAATTAAAATGAAAGTATGCAGTATTATTTCAAAATACGGACATTTTCATAGACAGAAGAAGAGATATCCTAATGATTACTGTGTACAGAATTTTCTAAACTCAATGGAAATTGAATATAAGCCAATGTGAAAAAGCATTGGCTGGGAAACCTGCAGACTGTTTCACCACAGGGTGTCAGCGCTCTAAACTAGTAATCACAATGCAGTGTGTGAGATATGATGAATAAGATCAGAATGCACCTATATTTATCTACATTAAATATGTCAGTCACTATTCATTTTTCATTCACTCCTTTCACTGTATGTAATTTACTAGCAATTTTTGAGAAAAAATTCTATATTTCAGTGTGGTTTTAATTATACATGCAATTAAATAATATGTTAAATAAAATATTGCATATCATTCTCCAATATTTGAATTACCACTTATATTTAGTTTAGCATTTAGTATTATTTATTTTCCCTTTTCCCATAATACTCTAATTTACTCAATATACTGTATAAGCAATACATTAAAATTATGTCAATATATACAATGTTTTTCCCCCTAAAATATTGTGTATTTTTTATTTTTTATTTTATTTTTATTGATGTCTGTGTATTTGATAGTATAGAACAGTTTAGATGGATTTATATATATATATATATATATACAGTTATGGTTTTACATACAGTATGTATCCATTCCTTTTTTTAAATGTAATTCTTTCTTGTGCTAAATTTAATTTAATTGCAAATTTAGTAAATAGCTTTTTCTGTCATTTTATTACAGTTTATTTTATAATTTTGCCCAACCTTTGGTATTTATCAGCATAATTATTTGCCTCTTCAATGAAAAAAATTATAATAATAATTCCTACAATAGAATAGATTTTGCAATAAGAAAACCTGTCACAGTAGCTTTAGACTTTGTGTAGGCCTATGCATTTTCTGTACACAATATATAGTGTGTATGGCAAGATAATGGAAATGTATGTTAACTGTAGCAGATGATAAGTGATGACAATATTGTAGCTGTTAAATAATTTTCTGCACTGAAATGGTAAATGACAGACTGTGAGATGATTGCACTTGACTCTGCTCTAAACATTTTCTCTTTGATCAACCTGACAATCTATTCACTGAAGGAAAGTCTCTTAAGGTTCAGTGCATATCTATAATTCTTCTCTTACAAAAAAAAAGTTTTTGTCTCACATATTCTAAATCAATTTCAGCTACCAATCTTCATCCGCAGATGAGCGCTTTACTAAAATGATAATATTATGCAACATTTCCCCTAGTGCTGTGCCAGTATGTAGCCTTTTGTGTGCAACAGCCTGACCTTGAGAACATCTGGATGGGTGGCTTGATTAATGTTGCTGTTGTTTCATAGTCTGCCCTTAAATACAGATCACAGATTGATGTCGACCGATTCTGCCACATTACTTTTCCCTCATGAATTTAGTAAAATGTTAGCATGAGACCTAACAAACCGTTTACTTTTCGGTTGCTGTTTACAAGCTCGCCAGTGAAAAAATAGTTAACTATTTGACAGCATCTGCAGTAAAAGCACCACTCTGGATGCTTGTTGCTATTTAATTATTAAATACATTGAGAAACAACGACTGTAACAACTGTGTGCATTTCTCTAAGGGTGGAGAGCAATTTGCGTATGTATGAATATATATATATATATATATATATATATATATATATATATATATATATATATGTAATGGAGGTATGTATATCAATAAGAGGTGATTAAGTCCCACATATCTTAAACAAATAGCAAATGTAGGACATAAAAACATCATGGCAGCAATAAACAAACTGAGGAACAAAAACGCATTAGCTTAAACAATAAAACCTGTGGGCAGAGTCAATACAGGCGATATTTACCTAATTTTTGACATTCAGAGAAAGCAGCAGTTATGGATTTTATCTTTAAGAGTTACAAAGGATTTTTGATCTTCTACGCTGCTCATACTTCCCATTTCTAGTTCAAATTTGGATTGAAATATTTTAGCTGAACAGCTTGAAGTATTCTGATAATGAATGCATATTTCATTTCCATGGCACTTCTATAAAAAAAAAAAACCACATTAGCAACTTTCCGATTCCTGCTTTGCAAACAGATCATTAACCCGACAGTAATATTTCCTGCGTCTGTTAACTTAATTCTTTTCTGTTGCTGCCTAATGATTTGCTTCATAATGTCCCTCAAACAATACATTTCCTCTAAGTGGTGATTCATGAAGTTTCTATGTAATCATAATTCATAGTCTGACATTATTAAGAGGGTTAAATTGAACTGAAAATTTGCAATTACAAATATGCAATACATATGAATGATGCTAATGGCACATATATAAATTCAAAGCCTATAAGCCACAATGAGAAAATGGCCCCAGTTTTCCATAATACCTTCCATTATGCCTTACATGTTACCTGAAGCAAGGGAAAAAGCTACAAGCATGCTGCAGGCACATTATGTGTTGCCAGATACCATGGAGTAAGTTGCTCCATTGGGTGCTGACTGATTTGACCTTCAGTGATTTCATGAGAGCATGACCAACATATTAGACTACATTGGAGAAGTGACCCTCTGCCAGCCCATGGCCAGAAACTTCATCAAATCCATCTACAGGAATGGCACAACATCTCAAAATGGCAGATTTATAGGCTCACTGGCACTTAGCTGTTTACAGTTGTGACCTTTGTTGTTATATTGTTGTTGGATTTACACATATATCAATAACATCATTGTGGCAGATGTGTAAATCTTCAAAAAGAGATAACAAATCGTGTCTTTAGAAATGAATATATTTTTCTTTTCTTTGATTTCTATTCAACTGAACAATTATATACATATATGTACACTGTCCATCCAAAAAAAAATCACACACTCTAATATTTCGCTGGACTGCCTTTAGCTTTGATTATGGTATGCATTCTCTGTGGCATCATTTCGATAAGCTTCTGCAATGTCACAACATTTATTCCCATCCAGAGTTGCATTAATTTTTCACCAGGATCTTGTATTGATGATGGGAGAGTCAGACCGCTGCACAAAGTCTTCTCCAGCACATCTTAAAGATTCTCATTGGGGTAAAGGTCTTTGGACTCTGTGGTGGCCAATCCATGTTTGAAAATGATGTTGCATGCTCACTGAACCACTCTTTCACAATTTGAGCCCAGTGAATCCTGGCATTGCCATCTTGGAATATGCCCGTGCCATCAGGGAAGAAAAAAATTAATTGATGGAATAACCTGGTCATTCAGTATATCCAGGTAGTCAGCTGACCTCATTCTTTGGGCACATAACATAATCATCCATGCAGTAATTATTCAATGGAAGGATCTTAATTATTTGCTTAGTTAAATCCAGGTGGTGACTTTTTTTTTTAATGGGCAGTGTGTATATATATATATATATAATTTAAACAACACAGAAAATTCCTTCATATACAGTATATGATGCCTTGTTTTAACTGGTTTTACACTGCAGCTTGGCCTATAGTCCACGGCAATCCATTTTGCAATATTTTTTCAGCTCCTCACACAATGAATTCTGCCTTTTAAGACACCTTGTCAAGTTAAAAGTAGTACAACTTTTAAAAAGACATTTTGAGGCTTTCATATAAATGGTTATAGTTGTTCAATGGTGACTAAAATGCAGTTTTTTGCAGCCTTTGTAATTCGTCTGCTGTGATTCATTGAGCAAAACCTTTAAAAAAAATGACAGGGGCTGCAGTTCCTATAGCTTCAAAGAGAAATGTGACTCAACTTATCAATTTTCTTCCAACTTGGCCATTCTCAGAGCTCGTCTCACCCTGCACACCAGCACACGTAGGAACATGCATCAATATATCATTGCTCTCATCTCTCCTCTAAAGGCTTTCTGTGTCATCGTTGCAAAGTCAAGATATTGTTCACATCGATTCAATAACCTGGAGGCAAAGACTTGTGGGAAAACCTGTGGAGAGCATCTTGCAAGAGCATGAAACATTCCCAAGTACATCAGAGGAGGAGAGCTTAAAGGTTTTTTTCACAAAAATGATGATTATTTTGTAATTTTTTGAACATCATGTTGTTGTTAAAGATGATGACTTGCTTTCTTTGGGGGAAAAAGAAAGAAAATTATGATTAATACTGGTCATTTTTTTTCAATGCAATTACAACGAATGGTAACTGAGGCTTTCAAGCTCCATAAAAAAAGCACCATAAAAGTATCATAAAATTATCATAAAAGCAGTCCATACACTTGTGTGCTATGTTCAAAGTCTTCTAAAAAGAATATGTTATTTTTTTCTGACAAAAAGAACCAAACTGTTGCAAACTGTGGCAACTGGATCACTGAGTTGTACTTAAACGCTGGATGGATCTGATTTGTAAATGAATAATTCACACCCGTTTTGTGAACTGAATCAGCTGATTCTTTCAAAAGATATGATTCAAAATAAAGATTTGTTCACTAATAGTTATGGCAGATATCTAGATGTATATTTTTAAAATATCGACTTCCGTCTGTTCATAGTGCACAAGCCATATAAATCAATTTATGGCTTATTAGAGGCTTTAGAATCACTTTTTAAGCTTAAAAGCCCCATTTACTGTAATAGCATTGAAAAGAGTTTTGCAGTGTTCTTCTTCATGCGTTCTGCAAAAGAAAGAAAATTGTACGTCAAACATGAGGTTAAATAAACACTGAAAAGGAGATGCCCTCAGATGGGTGAGGTGATCCGTGTCAGTGAAACAGACCTTTTGCTAAAATAATGTTGTTTCTGTAAACTACAGTACTCACAGATTGAACGCATGCCTCAGTCCAAGAAGAAACAGTATCTTTGCTAAACAACAGATTGATGGCTTTCAACCACCCCTAGAGACTGTTCTCAGCAGACACTCAGAATTTTCCATCTCTTCAAACTTTCCCAAAACTGGAACATTTTGTGCTGTATACTTTACATGTATCCCCAAATTTCCCAAAGTGCTAATTATGATGAAACACACTTTTTATTTCCACATTCACAAAAACACTTGACAGGAAATGTTTCTGCTTTTTGTATTCATAATAACTGCTCCAGTACTGATGATGAAAAATAGAACTGACAGTAGCGTCTGCGTGGACGGAGATCAAGAAAAGGCTGTAGCGTTGCATGTTACGTCACTATATAACATTGCCAACAGGCAAGCCACAACAGTTTTACATTGAATTTCATGAGCTTGTGAGGTCGCACGGTCAAGGTTATTGATAATTGCAGTTGAGACAAGATATTATTAACACGGTAAATTGCTTTTATTAATGATGTGGAAATCAAAATGTGAGATGTTTCTTTCCATTGACAGCTCTCTGTGCTAATAGGTCACAGATAAACATATTCCGCATAGCCTTGGGTACACATAGCCTCTCTGTCACTGGCAAGGTGAAGTTTAGGTCCTAAGAAATATTACTGATGAGCTGCTGGTATCTTTTTTCACATGATAAAAAAGATAGGAAGGCAATTCGCTCGGTCTACACCGGATGCAAGCGGTGCAGTCTAGCATGACACGTCAAAACAAAACGGCTCCAATTATATTCAATGAAGCTGTCAACACTGGTCTTACATGTTTCTTTTCTTTCTTTTTTCTTTCTTTATTTTATTTTATTTTATTTATTTTTTTTTTTTTTTGGTGGGTATTTTCTTTTTTTTCTGTTCTTGTGGGGAAAGTGTTGTGAAATATTTTGTGTGAATTAATTTCTATGTTTAATCTATGTATAGATTTAAACAACTTCAGAACATAACCCCAAATCCAGCTTGTGATTTTTCTGGTATCCATCTGTTATATGACATTTAATTACACTATGGTAGCAATGTTAAAAAAAAAAATTAGTAAATAAATAAATATTACAAAAATTAAAAGACAGACAGACAGACAGACAGACAGACACAGACAGACAGACAGACAGACAGATAGATAGACAGATAGATAGATAGATAGATAGATAGATAGATAGATAGATAGATAGATAGATAGATAATGCTTAAAATAAAAGTCCCAATTGGAGACAAAAATGGTTTTACAGACTGATGCATCTTTTAGTTCTTCAAAGGTTTTTTTTATTCTCTAGTTTTATATAGTGATACTGTAAAATCCCCCAAACAAATGCACTGATACTGTACTGTGTAATGTACTACAACATCAATAACTTCTCCAAGAAAACCACAAAGCAACTGAAGAACCCTATACAGTGAAAATACTGCAGCATGACAATATTTTCAAAGAAATGCACGCTATAGTTTAGAATAAAGTCCATTCCTAAGAGATGATACTTTTTGCAGGCCTAACTGTAAATGTTTTCTCTTACCATTGAATCTGAAAAGAATAAAACACAGTTTCAATCAGTGAAGTGAAAGGGCATCACCCAATGACCTGTTTAGTAGGCGCTAGATAATAACCAGGGTCATGTTCCATTCATGAATATTTTAGTAAATCTAATGGCCTCTCATATCACATATCTCATCAAGATCTGATCTTCACACAGCCCTGACTCAGGCACTTCAACAAATAGCTATATATTACTTGTAGATTTATTCCTGGGTAATCTCAGTCATTCTTTTAACTAGCAGCCAGTACGGCAGGTTTTAGAAGTAGAAAAAGCTATTAATTGGAAGTTTTATGCATAGTGATGCACGTCAATTCATGCAGTGAAATAAATACCTGGAACAAAATCAGTGCACTCGCTAGATCCTTATCTGAACACTTTCAAAAGGAAGTCAGATCTTTTCAATGAATGAGCCAGACCAAAGCCCATGAAACTTTAATAGCAAAATATTCAGGCCTTTTAACAGCAGACAGAAGCGATCAGACATGAAGTCTGAGATCGGAATGACAAAAGGAACCATTTAACTAATAATTCAGATCGTTTATTAAGCGATTACTCACAGACCCCAGCAATAACACGCAACAAACAATGTATTAAATGACATCAGATAGCGTAATAACATTTTTTAACAGCTATATTTGTGAAACTGTGTTTATAATATATGCAAAGCACATGCAATAATAATGTGTAGCATGCTTTTTTCTTACAGGCCGCACTACACCAATCTAGCAAAAGAGCACAGCCTGTTTTACAGCCTTCTGTTCCCCAGGTGCTGTATTTCATTGCACAGCCTTTGTATAATAAATGATCATCTTGTGCTTGTAAAGTTCGTTTTTATCAGAACCAAATGATCTAATTACCAACACACTCCAAACATATAAATACCTTCATTTGAAAACAGTGAACATGGAAGCCTGGAGCATGCAACAAAATCTCATAAACGAGCCACTTTATCAAAACGCTGAGAAAAAAAAAAAAAAAAAAAAAAAGTATTTTATAAGGTATGAATTAAAACTAGCTTTACTTAAGTATTAAAACTTTTGCATCATTTATTGCTGTGAACCTGCATAAGCATTTTATCATCAGAGAAAGCACACACATCACATTTAACTTTCAAGTTCTGTTATGACTGTTTTAAGGTCCCAGAGGTCTCTAAAAATAATATCAAAATTAAACTCTTATTTTTCCCTGCAGATATATCTATATATAAATATTTTCCTCTGACCTAAACAAACCCCAGGAGACTGTATTACTGGATACTGTATGATTGAAGCTATATCCTGCTGCTCTAATGCAAATTAGGTACATATACACTGTACTTCATAACATGTAACTGTAAATGTGTCAGTTTGGAAAAATACAACAAAATAAATAAAATAAATAGGAGAGGCAGGCAGGAGAGTATCCTGTGTATACCAGGCAAAACACATTGCATTTATAAGTATTCAATGTTTTGTATCCTAGTGTCCCAAACATACTGTACTGTAAGTTATCTAGCATTATTTTTTATTTTTTTAAATTAAGTTTGTTTTCTAACTTATAATCATAAATTTGTAATTGGGAAAAGTAATCGAGTATTAACCTGATAGTTCAATGTTGAGTAATTTTTTTTTTTAAGTTAAAATGGCCTGAGAGACCCAAACAGCATTTTTTACATAATGATAAAGAGCTAGTAAGCTGCATGGGAATAGGTACAGGTAGTTGTTAAAAGTTCATTCAACTCGTATAACTTTGGGGTTAAGTTTTAAATTGAAGGGCAGATGGGGGAACGGACATGCAACCTTATATTGGAGCTTCCTTCCAATCAGCCATCGTAAATCAGACGTGGTGTCCTTGTTTGCCGGAAAGGAACCTCATTGACCTCAAACAGGGCAAACATTATTTAGAGTGTTGTGGAATAATGAAAATTTAATCGTTCATTATCCATTTGGCTAATGTCACGGAATGTGCACAAGGATATTTCTAATCCTCGCCCACTCATTTCATGACAAATGATCTGTGACAAAACAGACAGAATTTAGGGGGTCTATTATGGCTCGTGCTTATGAATAAAGCTGTCTTAACAGAGCTCAGACAGCTGCTTTGCCATTTGAATAAGACATGTTTTGCCTAAAACAAAAGAGGAATTTCGAGAGCGATTCTGGAACGGTTTCGAATGAACTCCCTGAGATATTAATCAGCGTGACAGAATCACCTTTGCACCATCCAAATCTACTTAATCAAGAGCAGGATTAATGATCATTACTGTTATCATTATCAGCATCATCACGTTTAGGGGCCAATGTCAACATTTGAGAGCAGGGCCAACAATACGGCTTCTCGACAAAAGTGACGGTTTATTTCTGAGCCAACAAAACCATAAAGGGGCTCATTTCCCATAATCCTCTGAACAAACATCATATTTCTGTCTGTGTGTAACCTGTGATCAGATGTCATATTTGGCAATGAGGGGGTCTTTGGAATGTTTGGATACGTGGTCTCGAATCCCAAGAGGAAATCATTGCGGAGAACGTTACATCTTCAATTTACCTCCCGTTTCAAATCCCAACCGCGCTGGAACGCTTTCAGATTTCCAACCGCAACAGAAGAACAAACACAAAGGTTTGCTTGAGTAAAAATACTATACATAAATCAATCAACAAAGTTAACTTTACTTTTACGTACACCAATCAATCCTAAAATCATAACCTGCCGTGGGGTGCATTATATACAATTTGGGGAGTAAAAAAGAGCAGGGAAAATGTACAACACTGCGGTCCAAAGCAGTCCGTGGGGACAAACAAACAGGTTATATCACTGATTCACAGCCACAGACATTTCAATAAGAGAGGAGAAACGGCTGCCTGTGTGGAGGTTATCAAAGTCCTTTCATGTGCCTGTTAAATAATGAATACATGCTGATACTTAATCTGTCACCTCTCAAAGATCCATTATTCATAAGTACAAACACTGTCTGAGAGAAATACCCACCTGCAAGGCTAGGATAAAACTGAGTGACAAATATTCCTCATTTCATGAGCGCTCACATATAAAACCACATTCACATACTTTGAGAAGGGCCGCATTGTCTAATTTTATTAGTATGGTATAATGGTATGTGGATAGATAAATATTATTACTTCCCGTCTTCTAAAGACCTCATTTTGATATCATTCACAGACATTACAAGAGCAAGGTTCTGTAAAATGCATTTCTTCAACACAGACAAAGAACTTGATTCTCAGCGTAAGGAGCAAAACAGCCCTCACTTTTCACCATGGAAACGGAAATCTGCCAATCATGCACATAATAAATCTTCGCACAATACTATATTTGCATAAGAGCAGGTTTGCGGAACTGTTCCTGGCCAGCTGGTCATCTCTTTGTTCTTCACGTGCCTCCAGAGGCTGATACGTGATGCTACCTGAGGGTTCGTCTCCCAGGAGGAGATTGAAAAAGAGTTGATTGAGGAAGAAAAGTGTCAGCCGGAATGACCGAAACAAGCAAGGTAAGGGTTCTCTCATAGAGGCAGAGAGAGAGAGAACCTAAGTTTATCGAGAGAGTCTCTCAGCTCCTGCAAAGAGATTTGGACGTCTCGGGGCATAAACTAAGCTATTAGCTCTCTCATTCACAAAGGGATTGTAAATGTTTGTGCCCTTTCTGCAAAATTTTGCCAGCTAAAATGTGGAGATTATAGCATTTCCCATAAATGTAATAGTCCTGTGATACTGCATACTATTTTAAAGGGATGGGACAAGCAAAAATTTAAATTTGTCATTTACTTTACTTTTTTCTGTGGAACACATAAGAAAGATATTTAGATTTTTTTCATCATACATGTTTGGAATAACATTAGTGTGAGTATACAATGACAGTTTTATATATATATATATATATATATATATATACACACATACACACATAAATATATATATATATATATATATATATATATATATATATATATATATATATATATATATATATATATATATATATATATATATATATATATACACACATACACACATAAAAAATAAATATATACTGATATATATATATATATATATATATATATATATATACACACACACACACACACAGTATATATAAGGGAAGCTGAAAATGCTGAAAAGCTGAAATATGGAAGCTTGTTTCAACCATGGGGAAAAAAAATAAAATAAAAAAGGTAAAAGTGACATTTTATCTCATAATTTTTAAAATCACAATTCTGAGTTTATGTCTTGCAATTCTGAGAAAAAAAATCAGACTTTAAGATTTATTGAAAGTTTTGAGATACAAACTTTTAAGAATTCTGACTTTTTCTCACAAATCTGACTTTTCTTCTCAGAACTGCAAGTTTATATCTCAGTTCTGGGTTTTCATCTTGTATTTCTGACTTTATATTTCACAATACTGAGTTAAATCTCTTGCAATTTTTTTCCTCAGAATTGTGAGATAAAAAAAACTTCTATACTTTAATCATTGAGAACCTGGTTGAAGTGTAAAACTGTATATATATATGTTGGAAGTGTGGTTGTGTTTTTTTGTATGTATATGTATTTGTTTTAAAGTAATCACAACATTGTTGATTTTTTTTTTAGTGTTATTAGCAATAAAGGATATATCTTATTCTCCCGTTTACATATCCATGCCATTATCTTCTCTCTTTACCCGCTATGAGTTAAATCCTCAAAGCCCAAGCAGTTTTTAGACTAGAGTATTGATTTACTGTGAAAACCCCAACGACTCCAGCAAGTACAGCCCTCCTCCACACTCTGCTTGAGTTAGACTGCTACCATGATGTTCCATTAACATGTATTGACCAATGAATTAAAATATCACAACTCCAATCTACAGAGCCTTCTGCAGACGCGGTCGGTATAACAGTAAAAATGCACAAATGCCGAATCAATGAGAAATAAACTCATGCATAGCAATGTGACTTCACGGCTGAACTATTTTGACAGCATTTCAAAGCATGCTCTACAAGGCGTATACATGCATGTCAGTCAGTGTGATTCATTTGTTTACTGCACCGAGGGTCATAAGTGACACTCATACTGTGGCACAGAGATTTTAATGTAAAGCTCGATATTATAAGCCTGTGGGCATGGAAAACTTGCTGCTTTGACTTTACTTGTGTCACAGGCAGCATGTCAGATTTGGTTGTGCTGCAGGGTGAGATGTGGGCCGGCGTGAGACTGCTGACATAACAATCCCAGTACCGGCAGCATATGACAGGTGGCTCTCGCCACTGTAGTTATGCATATATCACGGGGGAAAAAAGAACCCTGTCATCATCACTGAACAGTTGTGGAGCACGCTACCTCGCAGTGTTTGGACTTGCTGTTTTGGGTGCTGAATGTCTAGAAAATGCCTTGCCGATGTTTCATACATTTAAAAAAAAAATAATAATAATAATTGCAAGTGACCTTTATTCTAAAGTCTTGTTTGTGGTTGGATTTCAACTAGTTCTAACCGATTTTCATTGTCAAGGCTTTAAATAGTGCAGCTTATGCAGTAGCCACACACATCACACTACAAATATTTGTTATATTCCTCATAAAGGATGATCTGTAACCCTGGCAAGAAAATCTTTTGTGTCAAATAAATGAATAAATAAACTTACAATATCCTAATATCAGTGTAGTATAGGTTGTGAGCAGCATAAAGTACAAGCCATGGGTGAAATGGATGACCTGTCAAGACTTCCAAAAAGGACGAATAATGAGAGCCCATTTAGCAGGAGTGTCTTTAACCTTAACAGCTCAATTGTTTGGTGTTTTAACAACAAAAAACAGTCTTTACGATTACGGCTGCATTTACAAAGCATGGCAAGACTTAATCAGCGAAGAAGAATAGTGGGGGCGAAAACTGAAAGTGAATGATAAGGATTGTCAAACACTAAGAAGGACTTTGTCCAAACGATACAGAACTACTGCAGCAAAGTGAATTGACCACACAAAGCTTCACAAAACCAACACTCATATAAGAGCTGCAATTGCTAAGACTTCGTTCACAGACACCAATGCTAAAATGTGGAAGAAAAACAACAACAAAAACAACAACCCAAAAACAGAAGTCATAAAACCTGAAGCGCCAAGATAAACTTCAACATCTGCCCTCTTCAGTTCAATCACTTGACTTGAATATTATCAAACCTCTGGGGATAGTTTTGGAGAGAAGAGTGAGAAGCCGATTCCCTCCTCCAACATCTCTGAAACAACTGGCAGATGTTCTGACAGAGAACATGGCTGTTAAAGGATCTTCATTGAACCAGTGCAAACAAAGACCCTTTACTTTTAAGAGTGTATACAATAAAATGATCACAATGTTGCAAGAAATTAATCTCATGATACAAAATGCTGTTTCCAACCTAGTTCTGGAGTTACTGGCTACATACTGGTGCTACTAACACTCTGACACCTTTGGAGTGAGAACTTGCTGGTTATTCATATATATCGCATTTGAGGATGTCCAACTCATTTCAACTACTTTAATATTGCATTATATATTTGTTTAATGAGGCAAAATATTTTAGCTATTAAAACTGAATACGAAGCTGCTTAAATGCAAACATGGTGATGGTAGACATTAAGTGCTTCTCAGTGGGAGGTAACACTGACTATATTCACTCATTCAAAAGGGCAAATTATTGCTGAAACAACTGCTCATTTATCTGTGTGCCCCCCACAGGGACACAATTTCTGCATCACAGTAACTCCATGTGCATGGAGTTATGGAGAGAGAAAGAAAAGACGGCATAATAGTGGTAAGGTCGAACATAAATTAGGCCCCATGATTCTTTGGCATTAATGAGCATTTATGCGTGCCATATTTTCCATGTGCGTGCATGCAGAAAGCTCTTCAATATGGTAAACATTTGCTGCTCTTAAAGAATGTTGCACCCCCTCGAACACTTGGCAATAAAAACATATTAAAATTATTTTAGAGGCAAAGAAGGCTCTCCGCTACATGACCAAAATCATTTTCAAATTAATGAGCTTGCAAAAAGTCAGGGAAACGTTTGCAAGCTGTAAACGCAAGCTGTTTTCAACCTAGAAGCCTAGAAACAAAGCAACACAGAGCACAGAACTGCCAAAACAAAAGGGTGGAACGAAACCCCATTATGTCCCAATTAAACTAATAAGGATCACAAAGATTTTCTAAAGGAAAGGTTCACCAAAAAAAAGAAAAGTCTGACATTATGTGACCGCAATGAATCACTAAGCTGTGCAGTTTCTGAACGATTCATGCAGATTGGTTTAGTGAACTGATTCATTAAAAAGAAAAAAAAAAGACTTAAAAGAATGATTCATTTCAGAATTTTACTTTGCTCAGAATGTACCAAAGAAAACCTAGGTTGGATGTTTCTCACACAAAGCTATTCTATGGCTTCAGAAGAGTTATATCAATTACTTGTATGATGCTATTAGGGTTTTTTGAAACTTAAAAAAACTAATTCCAATGACAAAAATAAAATAAAAAAATCAATAAATAAAAAATATTCTATTATTTTTCACAGAACATTATACGAGGTTGGAATGACATATTGATAAATAATAAAATAATGAACAAATTAACGGGAATATTATGTTTATATTCTAAACTGCATCAAAGTAAACAATGACACGGTTTTCATTTTTAGGTAAACTCTTCCAAACCATTTCCTGCAATGGCATTCATTTCAGGTGAACCTAAACTCTGTGAAAGTAATCCAAAAGCCAGAGAAGAAAGCAGCTGTGAAGACAAGAGGAAGATGAGAAAGATCAGGAGGAAGATGAACTTCTGATGAAAGTGTAAGCAATCATGCATCCTGTTTTAGAAAGAAGACAGCCCAGGTCAAATTGCCGTGCCACGTTTCGTTAATTACCTGTCTGAGAATGCTGCTGTGAGGAGACTAAATCCACTAACCTCCTGTCTATCATATTAAGAGGCTTTGTGCTCTGTGGTCACCAGCAGACAGGCCCTGAATGAACCTGAGCTGAAATACGGTTACCTGCAAGCTTCGCTGGAGATAAAGAGCCCCCCTGCCAACTGTCTCGCTTTCCCTCGAACACAAACACACACACACACACACACACACACACACACACACACACACACACACACACACACACACGCATGAAGTCTCTTGAAGTCATCATGGAATATTTCTACCTAACAAGTCTTGGCAGAGTTGATGGAAAACTCATGAGCAGGCCAAGCACTGATGAGAATAATGAGAGATGAGAAAAGCTAAATTTGTAAATTCACACTCCAGGTTCCAGCGCACACACTGATCTTTGGTAAACAACGTGCTGTGTGATTGTTCTTAACTTTTCTGCACTCTTCTTGACTTGACAACTGCTAAGAGTACCGTCAGAGAACAAAACGGCCTCCAATATGGTATTGGGTCACCACAAACAGACGCAGCCACATGCGAAGTAACACTTAAAATGTGAAGTACTGGCCAAGTGCTGTCTTGCCAAATGTCTGAAATAAATGATATGACACAACACCATCTGACTGGCCTAGTTTTCAGACAGGAAATGACTAGACGTTACATATAGCATTGACATAAACTCTTGTAAGAGGCAGAATTCCCACACTAACAGCCACTAAAAAGGAACTCCGTGAATTCAGACAAGGAACAGTAAAGCCACAGCACCTGAGAAACACATTTTCTGACGGTGTATTTTTTCTGTTAATATGGTGCTCGTTAAATATCTTCTTAATGTGTCTGTGTTGTGGATGTGTTTGTGATGGCCTACATCCATGATTTAAACAGATTAAGGTTTTCCATTAAACCCATGACTGACTTCATTTAACATATTTAACACAGACACACACACAGTTGTTTTTCTATAATGATGGGGAATTTCCACTCACTTGTATCATTTGTGTACTGAGCTAATGATATTTTCTATCACCTAAGCAATAAGTTCTTTATAGGTCAAGGGCCACTTGACAGAGCAAGGACCACCTGTTACAGAACATATTGTATAAAACAGTATTGCATTTTAAGCCTGGCTTATAACAACAGGAATACCATGTTACATACTGTATTCATATACCTGCCTACCTTATTTTAATGGCTTTGCAACATGCAAATCATAAAAACCATTGATTTACATAGCATCATTAGTATAGTACACATCTATTAACATATTTAGTGGCATATCACTCAAGACTTACTAATATAAAAATTATAATTAAACTTTATTTGGAGCACTACATGTGCACAATGTGCATTTCTTAATATTAAGCCTAAAATGTGCTTTAATGATTAACTATTGATGAGGATTGTATGAACTTTAAATAATATCAGTCTGTAAATGCAAGATATTTAAAGTGTACCTGAAGTATATTTGCAATAGTTCCACTTCTGCACAACCAGATATACTTATGTTGGATTAAAGTGCATTGAGTACAAAATTAGTTTTTCCAATTTAGCAGACTAAGTATACCAGTTTAGTATACTAAAATTACAATTGCAGTATATTTTTTAAGTACATAAACATGTATATGTAGTACTTAGCATGAAATAAATATACATTTTAGTATATTTATTTTTCATAGGGATGTCATAACTGGACCTTCTCTCTGGTGATGTATGCAGGTCACAATCCATAAAAAAAATTCTACTTCAGTTTTATTGGGACTAAATGAACAAAAATGTGTTGTAGGCAATGTTAACTGTTCTAGAACTTCTGCCAGATTTAAAACAAATTAGACATGCTCCCACTTTCTACAATCCCACCTTTTTGGCATAACATGGTATTTTTGCCTGTCAAGAAGCAAAGCAAGTTCAATGTCTATTTTAAAGCATTCAACTTAGAGATTCTTCTTTTTGGTCTCTTTATTTTCTTGTCTGTATACTCTTTTTTTTATGGCATTTGGCTGTTTAAACTATTGTTTGCAGTTGAGAAATCATGAACATTTCACACCCTACAAACTCATGAGAAACGCTTAAGTTTCATCTATCACCCTTGCAGCTTCCAGCTTCCCATATGTGGACTGCTCGCTGGGAGAATGTGCAAAAATGATTGGCAGGCAGAAAGCACATCAAAAGCAGATTGGCTAAACAAAAAAATCTGGAGGTGGTAAACAGACAGTTTTACTTTAACACTGTCACAGAGATCCATGGGATACTGCAGGACTTGCCAAAGTAATTTTCTTTAAGGAGTAGTACTCTATGCATATAAATCATATACAGTAACACATTAGGCTCACTCCCAACACTATTTTCTATAATGGATTATTATAATTATTGTTTCTTCCTATTTTTATTAATCTGTTTTCAATGATGGCAAAAATCCCACCCACACATCATAAACAAATACACATGTCTGGTGCTTTGGTCCAAATGTAATTATCTCAGACTGTCCTTTGTCTGCTTTTACAATAGCAAACAAAGAGGCTTAATTAAGATTTATCACAAACTTGTGACTCCAACTTTGATTGCTCAGACAGAATATTCCCCTCGTTGCAAAAACAAGCCCAATCCATCTAAACAACTCAGGAATTTATTGTTTAACCAGCAAAGACTTTATCCTTCATCAATGCATGCAGTCAATAGAAGTTTGAGTAATGGCTCCCAATTCAGTTGTTTTATAGGTGCATAATTTCAGAGGCATGTGTTTTGCCAGCGTCGCTCAGCCAAGTGCTTCTTAATAAACCATTATATGGTGAATATTATACGGTGAATATTTGGTATCATACAGCATGGCATTCAGCACTAAGAAAATACATTACTTTCAGCATGGAAAAGTGCAAAGAAATACCCTTGGCCCTTTTATAAAGTCTTCGCTCTGTCTTCCAAGAGCGGGTTTAAGCTCTCTACCTCTCCGAGCCTTGCTGAGCCATGCAGTCGGAGCTGTTAAGCTCATTCCAGTATTCAAATACTTCCGTCACCTCGTATATCTTCTGACATACACATGTTGGAATTTGTCATCTCCGTCTTTTATCCACTCGCTCCCAGATAAGAGCAAAGTCGGGGAAGACAATTTTCTCAATTTTTACAGCTGGAGGAAGGCATGATTAAGTGGTAGGGAAATATTCCAGAGAACCGCCTCGCTTTGAGAACCCACCGCTCCTCTGTGTGTGTCCTCTGGCCCTGCCTCTGCTGCCAGGACGGCTCCGGTTTCAGGCCCGCGGCAGATCAGCCAGACACTACTTCATGCCTTGATTTATATAGTAAATTGAAAGATTTCGAGGAGGGAGTCCGTTTATGTTGGCAGGGCCAAGCTTTTGGTTGGTTATGGCCTTCGCAGTGAGACACTGGCCTAGATTCATCTCTCCTTTAAACTTGGAGAGTGATACTGCTACTCAAACAACATTAATTAATATGAATATTGGATAGCGATGTCTTAAAAGGAATATTTGTGATCCAGTACAGTGATTATTCCACAAAAATCAATTTCGACTCCTCCCTCCTTTTGTGAATGGGGCCAATTTACAAACATCAAAATACAACACGAAACAATATGTTCTGATTTTAGTGGGGGAAAAATAAGTAAATGTATTATACTAAATTAAACAGGGTGTAACAATACACTAATGTCTTGATTCATTTGATACATTAAATACTCTCGCCAAAATGGTGTTAAAGTGGTAGCAAAAAAAAAAAAAAAAATTATACTCTGCTTAGTTAAAAATACAGAATTATGTTAGAAACAGTTTGAACTCTGTCCCTGACTACTTACATTAAAAAAGTTATTTTATTAAACAATGTATTTCATTTTTCATTTGTTAATAATAACTAATAAATATGGAAACTCAAATGTGCGCTTCCGTGTTCACCATATTTGTTGCACTCTTTGTATATCAATTAATCAATGTTTATATACTGTATGTGAATAAAAGCATAAATTAAATGTCTAAATTTAAATTTTTAGATGAATTATATGTGTTACGTATAGTTGCCTTTTTTATTGCGATATATTGTGACACATTATATTTTTACATCCCTACTTACTAACCTTTTCTGTGCAAAGTTATATCCAAATGTAGATTAATGTTGCCATGACAGCATGCCTAAATCCCAAAACAACTGTAAAAATAAAAGAAATAATACAGGTTTTAAATGAAAAAGTAAGGTAACTGCTTTATATATTTATAAAATTCACATTTCTGCTTTTAAAACCTCCAAAAGTCACCCCCATTGAAAGTGCCTCTCCATTGCTTAAATTCAGCATGTATTGTGAAACGGCTAGAGTCACAGCTGAGTTTGTACCGTCGGCATATCTGAGCACAGTAGTGATTATTATCTGGGCAGAACTCTCTGTGCTGGAGGAGACTGGCGATAAATCAGAGTCGAGGCTGGCGCACGTTAAGGTTTCATTGCCAAATGCTTGCCACCGCCTTTAGGCTGAAGACCAATGCCTGACGCTGGGTTTATTTTTATTCGTTGTTTTCGCTCATGCTGTGCGGCATAAAAAAATCGTATTCTCCATCAGGATTTTAATACCCATGTCATTGCCAACCATGTTGAGAGACGCGGCCAGAAAATAATCCATAGACTTAGCTGCATGTGTTAAAAAGTGTGCTTGCAACATTTGTCAAATGTTTCCCTCGTTGGACATTAAGTCATTAGATACACAGATGAGCTAAGGCCTGGAGAAAAGGAAGCAGTTTATGTAACAAAAGGAAAGCAATCTTGCTAATGACATTTGGGGGATTTTTGGCAGTGTCTCTTGACTTGATGGAATAAGTGGACATGTCAGAGTCCCTATGACATGATATACGGGCGAACCTTTAAGCCCTGCACTTTTCAGAGAGAAAGCCCATTAGCCAGACTTTACAGACGGTATCATAATTTATGACACAGAGGTTAGGCACTCACAATTTATAAACAGGTAATGTACACTCTCACAAATGAGCCTGTGAGTCCGGTTCTCTTGCATCTGCAGGAAATAAAAAGATCTGCAGGTCCGGGAACATCAACAGCCTTAGGTGAACAAAGTCAAACTCTTAGCAGTTACTCTGAGCTGACTGGACTGGTAAAATGAAAAATAACTAAATAAATAAATAATCTGAGTCTCTGAATGACATAGATGTGCTTCTTCATCATCTTCAACAAGGGGAAACCTTACATATTTTTAATATTTATATGATATTTTAAAAAAAAAATTGATAATTAGGTTTCTAAAACCAAGTCAAAAATATCAACTAACTGACTTGAGTAGTCTGCACTTCATATAAAATAATATTATATACGCTACTTTTAAAAAGTCTGGGGATTTTTTACTGTTTGTCTTATGCTAACCAAGGCTGCATTTATTTGATCACAATAAATAAAAACAATAATATTGTTTTGTTCTGGAAAAGGTTGAATTTGTTTGATGAATATTATATGGTTCTCCTCTGCTTATATTTTGTAGCTTTACTCTGCACTTGGTTCTCTGGAACGTGACATAATAAACCGAAAATAAATAAATACATCAACAGAGCCTTATCTACCAGTGAATATGTTCAACAAATCAATAACTTCCAGAGATTTGCATTTTCAAGGAAGAAAATGACTCTTATTTTCCTCCTCCAATATAAACCAGAACACACTTGATTTTTGTGGAAACTTGTGAACGATACTTGTATTCAAACATAAAACATTAAGTATTTATGTAATAAAGAGCCATTTAGATAGTCTAAGATATTCACATTTTTATGGCACTTGCATAGCTCTGTTAGTAAAAGATGACAGACTTCCTACTGTTTTAAGCAACAATCACTGAATAAAGTGTCAGATTGGTTAGTGCATCCCGATGGCATTGCACACAGACTGTGTCTGTTAGCAGGCCTTGATCTGCTCTGAAATCTCCCCTCGTGCAGAGTCATTAGAAATTCACTGGCATTCTGCAAACACTGTGATTACCAGGCCACTGTCAAAACTATGGAGTATTAGAACATAACACAAGCAAATGGGAAGTATTTTCAGGCTACACTAAATCTCTCGAATACAGTTAAACAAATGAAAAATCCTGTACAGTATGTTCTGTCAGCGCTCTCGTCACTGAAAAAGGATGCATCCTCTTTAGCATTTGGCTAAGAGGGTTATTCGACACAAGAAAGGTAAATAGCCATTAGCTTAAGCCAAACCATGACATCTGCAGGAATTAAAGCTAAGAGAAATAAATGCAGCACATTACCAGGTGTTGTAAGAATGTTTTAGCAAAGAAACTAAAAGTACACATACAATAGGTGGTTTCATTGCACAGTCCTGTTTCTAAATGCTTTTTTAAAAGCAGAGTTCATTAGCAATGATGAACCGATGAAAGAAGACCAAAATTGGTTTATTTTCTCATCCTTTCCTAAAAGCCCTCCATGGCCGGTGTGGTCAACTTCTCTCATTTCCTTCCCATACAAAGCACAATACCTACACTTGTCTGACGCATTTAGATTCCATTGCCTGGAATAATAACAACACATGTAAAGTCTTGTGATTAGGACACTGGAGCCAGTTGCTACAGGTCAGGGTATACTTTTGAGGCCGGCTGTCAGGGAACACAAGCTGCAAGCTCTTGCTCTGCATGTATACAAGAAAGAGGGCATTCATTAAAACAGGAGGTTGTTATGAAGGTATCAGTTTGACTGGATGCAAGCCAAGCGCAGCTCCAGTGTATTCGGCAGTCACAAGAACGGACTCTGGCCTTGAGACTTTCATCTCAGTCGGTGTAGAATTTAACCAGCATGAGGAACATAAATTCAGTGACTGAAAAGTAACACTGGGTCCACTAACATATCCATGGTCGGTTTGCTGTTTAGCACCACATATGAATCAAATTGAATAAATCGCTGCTCCTCGATTTATTTGGCTGTACCCAGTGTTATCCTGCTTGAAATGAAATATCTGCACTGTTATACTATGGTTGGGTGTGCTTTGGCCAGTCTCTTCCATTGAAATAATGATATATATGCTTGGTTAATTAAAACAATTCACCAAAATAAAAATTCTGGCATAATTTACTGACCTCATTTCCTTTTAAACATCTGTCTTTGCATCTTTGCAGAACACAAAAGATGATGAAAATGTTTTGTTTTTTTGTACATTAAAGTCAATGTGATCCAGAAATTTCAAGCTCCAAAAAGGAAATAAATGTAACATAAAATTAGACAGTGACTCAATAGGTTTAAGTCCTCTGAAGCAACACTGACATATTGAAAAGACTGAAATGAATAAAAATGGCAACATAAACCTCAAACACCAATTACCTCATTGGTTCTCATATGTTACTTGTTTGAGAATAATTTAGTCTGAAATTTGTAACATCATATTTTATGTAGTTTGTGCATATGCATGTTAATCAAGCATTTGATTTGATTTGGGAGTGAATATATTTAATCTGTTGTTCATACATTGTGATTGCATCAGTTGCATCAACAGTATACAATACCTTTCGGATTCATTATATAATACCTTTATGTTCTTTTTGAAGTTTGAATGTTCTGGACAGCTGACTTTCTTTGTATGGACAGAAACAGTTCATTTTGTCAAACAGTGAAACATTCCTCAAAATATTTACTTTTATGTTCTGCTGAAGAAACGTATCATTCAGGTTTGGAACAACATAAGGATAAGACAGATTTTTGAGTGAACTTTCCCTTTAAATCACTGTGTCCAAGTTTTCGTCTTTTAATTCTTTCTTTAAACATTTCTAAACCCAATTAAGATGATTTAAGATTCTCTGTTATGGATTTTCTTATTTTTTTGTCCACTGAGGTGAAAAATTAGTTACATAAGTGTAATTTAGTTTTCTTGCATTTATTAAACAGACACTGAGTGATTTGACTGAGTGAATTACGGTACTTCACCAAAAGGCAATTAAGCCCGTTAAAAAATTAGGACTCCTATATTTTATGACTTTCAGTTCATGTGTGAAGATTCAGTTCCTTGTTACAGGCTCCCAAATGATGGCAAGGCAGGTGGTTACTATAAATGAGGCAACATTAGAATACAGTAAAGGTAACGAGGGAGACAAATCACATCAGCGTTTAAACAATCCAAAGGGGTCGAAATCTCCAATCAAACCTCTGAGCGCTTGTGATGGCCCGAGGCCCAAAGCTAATGCTTCACACATTTATGAGAACACCAGCCCTCCTCCAACTCCTCAGCATGGCTATGGGAGTTTCAGTCGTGTTTAACAGTCAGAATAAATAATGATCACCTCTCTTTGTTACTTAATGTTGATGTATCTCCACAACAGGACAGGTGCTGCAGCTTTTGGTTCCTCAGATCACGGCAATTAATCTTACATGTGGTGTGATGAACTCGGACGAGACTCTGACCCGAGAAGACATGAATAATACAACACATTAAATTTACGTTTAACCACTCCAAACCTTGAGGAAAACTGCAAAAGGCCATAAATTGAGGTGCTAATAACAAGCATCTAAGTTCTATGTCTAATGCTGAGCTTGCATGGGAAGATATTGACCATATGTGATTCGTTTGCACGGGTATGTTTCAATTAATCATAGCAATGGTGGCAGATGCCGGCATTCGGCCTCGTGCCACCTGAGGAAGAATTATCTCCTCTAGCCTGACCCAATGGTAAATAATTAGAGCAGAAACCGATCCCTCTCATTAATATGGTTTACATTAGCATCATTCATTGGCCTAGTTACTCTGGCAGCCAGAGGTGTGCGAAGAAGAGCGATGGGCCGATTGAAAAGATTCACATCTGGCAAAGAAAATAGTGAGTTTCTACCACCACCGCCATCGATTCTGAGGCTAAGCTACATTTGGCAGAGTGGGTGTCTGACAGAGGTGGAACTGATTTCCTTTTTCTCAATGGCTGCGGCAGCGTGGAAGGGGAACAAAGAATCCCGAGGACTGAAATCGGCAAATGGACCTGCAGAATGAGTGGCCTTTTCTGCCTCATTGATGCCATATGGAATAATGAAAAAGTTACATAAAACCTAACAGGTTTCAGTGGCTCTTTGACACCAATGATTAAGCGAAACTACCCCTCTCATTGCACACTGACTCATCAGAGCTAAGTACGGATAATGATGACAGATGATCCCAATTATGGGGGTGGTAAATATTAGGGTACTTCACAACTGGACCAAAAAAAGTCTCATCCTACAGTCCCTTTAAAAATAATTAAATACCTCAAGGACACTCATTAGGTCTTGTTCGGTTGTATCCCCATTGGGGGAGCGAGTGAACGGAGACTGTGTTAAAATATCTGGAAGGTGGCCATGGTTTCACAATGTCATATGTAGCCATTAAAGGGGTCATCGGATGCTACATGCACTTCTACAAGTTGTTTGAACTGAAATGTGTACACATCAACTCTATAATGATAAAAATCCACCCTGTGTGTTTTTTTTTTTAAATCTTATTAAATCATTTCCCCTTTCTTAAATCAAGCCTTTCTCAGATGCCTGTTTGTGTGACATCACACAGACAGGCCCCTCCCATGATTGTTTGATTGACAGTAGTGTTTCAGCACAGACTGGACTGGTGTCTTACCTTAGCCCCGCCCTGAGTGAGCTGTCATCAGTCAGTCCGCCATTGTTTCACTGCTGGAGCAGATGTACACAAGAATGTCTCCTAAGCGATTGAGGTGTTTTGTTGTTGGCTGTAATAATGAACATAGCAGTAGTCATTTACTCCCGACATCTGAGCCGCTGAAGACGCAGTGAATTACATTTGTTTTTGAAGGGAATGTGCCCCTGATCTACCTAAATGTGTTTATGTTCACGTAAATCATTCGTTATCCATCTTCACCTCCAGAAGAAGTGAGTATAAGTTTTTTTTAATGAATCTTTGCAAATCGCTTTTACTAATAATGTGCTAATTAGCAAGTTTCATGATAAATGCGGCTAAAGTAAACAGTCCCTCAGATAACGGCTCGGAAGAGACGGGCAAGGTCAGCAGAGCTCATTTGCATTTAAAGGAAAATGCTACAAAACAGCTTTCTCTGAAAAGAGCTGTTTTTGATGGGGTAAAAAAGGTGTTTTTTACACTACCATTGAGAAATTTTAACCAAACTACGTTACAGATTTTTCATTAAAGGCGTCATATGATGCGATTTAAATTTTTCCTTTCTCTTTGGAGTGTTACTAGTTCTTGGTGCGTAAAGAAGATCTGTAAAGTTGCTAAGACTAAAGTCTCAAACCCAAAGAGATATTCTTTATAAAAGTTAAGAGTCAGCCACACCCCCCTAAAATATGTCTACATCACGATATGGGAAGATTGTTGCCGCGCCACCATGTTGTAGAGATGCTGTGCGTTTCATTGTGAAAGCAAAACTGCTTAGTTTGGCCTTCCAAAAGAGGACAATATTCGCTTCGTCATGCCTAGAGCTGTTCCGTGCTGGTCGCTGAGGTAATACATCAACCTCGCACTGTGGATCACCGGATCGGCTTTCACCGTGGTTGAAGCGGAGTCCGGCCAGGGGTCATCACATATGGTTGCCAAAGCTCCTTTGTCGAATCCGCCAGCCAAGCCATTCTCAAGCTGACCTCCGCTCACCAGTGTTGGGCAAGTTACTCTGAAAATGTAATCAAATTACTGATTACTCCTTTTAAAAGTAATCACGTCACTGTTCTGATTACTTTATTTCAAAAGTAATTAGTAATTAGTTACATTACTAGTTACGTTACTTTTTTCTCCATGAAATTTTATGAAATCCCAGCATACATGCTCCCGATAAATATTTGTTATTAAAGCGTCAACATTCACAGAACACTGTTATTTTTAACTAAAGCAAGTGGCTGCTGCGTGCATGGTTTGGATGGCAGAATGCCAGCAAAGAGTGCTGCATTTATAATCTCTAAAAGACATCTCAGTTCATCGCAATCTCACGATAGATATATGCATAATGAATCTTTCATAATGTCTACAATTCGTGTGTTATAATGAGAGGATTCGTGAGCACGCAAATTTCAGCACTGCATTGCTCAATGCTGCAAATGCGTGTTATACCCTAAATAGAAACTTTGTATACGCTTGCAGCTGTTAATCGTTTTTTTTTTTTTTTTAATTAGTTTATGCTTTTGTGCAATAGATGAATAACAATTTATTTGTTTTAGATATTTTATGTTTAGATATTTCTATTTTGCGGGAGTGAATCATTTTATTCTCCCGCATCCTGCACACACACGAGCACTTGCCCATCTTGTCCCGCGCGCTGCACTCTGTTGCATCAGGTCTTGTGGGAGCAGGTCTCTAATCCACTTGTGCTAAACTCACAATGCGTGTCTACTGTACATCCTTTTTACAATTTCTAGATTATAAAACACTGCATTCTGTCAGCAATGTAATGCGGCAGTAACGTATAGAGACCTCGGCTTGTAACTATACTCTAATTACTTTTTTGAAAATTATAATGCGTTAAATTACTTTGTTACTAAAAAGTAATCAAATTACAGTAACGCTGTAACTAAGTAATTTCTTCCCAACACTCCCCCTCACTCAGTTCACCGTGTGTGACGCTGTTTCATTGTGAAAGCGAAACTACTTTGTTTGGCCTTCCAACAGAGGACACGACTAGAAATCAGTGGTTAAGTTGTATTTACAACACTGTTCCAGAACAGTCCAACCCAAATATTCAGATGTGTGCAACGCATTTTATGGAGGACTGTTCTTACTCACTGATTGTAAGTACGTTTTTTTATATTTAAAGAATTTGCCACTGATAATTCAAACACAAGTATTGATCGGTGTAGAGTAGAGCGCTTATTGTTTGTCGTTTCTCTAATAACAAATGCAGACATGGTTTTATGTTTACGTGGTGTGATGCGATGCGATGCAACTCAACGCATAAAAAGACAGTTTAAGTCATTACAATCAGTAATTATGTCTCCTCTGGATGCAACAAATGCTTCATTTGTAATGGGTTTTATTAGTTTTGTCTGGTTGTGCCGGGAAATGGCATAACAGTGTGGCGAGGGGCATAACATTTCCGTCACATGCATGAGGCATTCAGCCAATCACAATGCACTGGATAGCTGGCCAATCAGAGCACACCTCGCTTTTCAGACCGATGAGCTTTGTAAAAATCGACGCGTTTCAGAAAGGTGGGGCATAGAGGAGAAACAATAATGTACAGTATGTGGAAAATAATGTTTTTTTGAACCTCAAACCGCATAAACACATTTCATTACACCAAATACACAAAATAATGTTCTTTTTAGCAGCATCATATGACCCCTTTAAGACCCTAAAGAATCATATCATCTTGTGGAAAATGGGCATCCGATGACCTCTTTAACAGTCTCTTTTTGTCTGTGTGGTAAAGTCTGGATGAGAACAGCCGGGCTCCCAGGCATGACTCTGATGAGATGGAGAGCCCGTGGCCCCCCTTCCATCACCAGCCTGAGCCCCCTTCTCAGCCAGGGCCTTCTCAGATTCACTCAAGTGTAGCAAGTACTGGCATTGGCCATCTGGGTCAGCCCTCCAGAATGAACTCAATGATAATGCCAGTCTTCAGCATGACAAATGGTCGAAACGGACTGTGAGTCGCACATCTCAACTCTCACTTTCACAAGCTAGGCGTCAGTGAGCCTGGTGGCTGTCCTTGCTCCTCTAATAAGCCATTTGCTTTCTGGTATGCTCATGAAAGGATGCTGCATTATATATAACAATCCAGTCATACTGTACGAACATATATTTTAAGAAAATGTATGCTGTAAATATGCATTAAATTGATTAAAAAATAAAGATATTTCTAATGTTACAAAAGATTTCTATTTCAAATAAATACTGCTCTTTCAACTTTCTATTCAACAAAGAATCCTGAACAAAAAGCATCATAGTTTCTGCACAAATATTCAGCACAACAGTTTTTAACATTGATAATAATAATAATAATAATAATAATAATAATAATAATAATAATAATAATAATAATAATAATAATAATAATAATTTAGTTTTTTGAGCACTAAATCAGCACAATGGAGTGATTTCTGAAAGATCATGTGACACAGAAGACTGGAGTTATGGCTGCTAAACATTCAGCACTGACATCACAGGAATCTATTACATAATATGTTAAAATATGTTAAAATATAAAACAGTTATTTAAACTGTGATAATAATTCACAATTTAAATCTTACTGGTTTTACTGCATTTTTGACCAAATAAATGTATTCTGAGAATAACTGATAGGCCAGTAAATATTTTTTTTTTTTTTCAAAACATTTGCTTAAAAATCCAAGAAGCTCAAGAAACATAATTTACAGTAATGATAAAAAAAATAAATAAAAAAAAAATAAAACAGGTTTAAAGTTATCATTATTAACATTATGGTTAATAAAGAAATTAATTAATAAAAAATAATTCAATTGACAAATTTGTGACACTGACCATGTTAAATTTAGGGTCAAGAAGATATTTTAATATCTAATATAATATTTGTCTTTTTATTGAAATGTTACGCCGCAATATGAAAAACATTTGTAAGTAAACATGTTAATCATGTATTGTTTTCATTTTTTGTGTCAAGATTTTAAAAAATAGAGTTTAAAAAAAAATTATATTTAATCATTTTCACTAAAAGTCTTAGATTTTTGTACCCCACTGTATATATTTTAGAAGTGAGCAAAGAGGTTACAGAGGTTAAACTGAGGAAATAAACTAAAGCAGTGTGGCCCCTGACCTCCCACTGCTGCCTATGACAAGTCCTCCTTTGACCAGCTCTATCTGTTTGCCATTCAGAGCTACTGCAGCCGGAGATGCATAAAGACAGGCAGCTGTCTGGTACAACACACCGCAGAGTTTGCTTTTTCTGTTGTTGTGCTAATTTGCTTCAAGCTGGGAGAAGTGCTGATTAAATAAGTCGGCCATGATTGAACGCGCATTTAGCCACACCACTTCCCAGCTCCCGAGCTTTGACAAACATGTTTGTTTTTTTCCCTAACTCAAGTAACTTAATGTTCTGGGTGTTCTTTTTGTTTCTTAACAGACAGACACACACAACAAGAAAGAGGCTTTGTGTCTGACTATCAATCGGTCATTGACCTCCAACAGCTAACTATACTGCAGCCAGCGAAACTTATAGTATAGATTCAAATAATCCCTTACCTTAGCTTTAAAAGCACAAAATATTATAGCTTTGACTCTCAAAACCCATTCATTTCTAACTTATGCACCAATTACAGAGTCCTCTGTGTTCTTACCAAAAGTTAGGTCAAATAAAGTTAGCATATTCTTCCCTATATAAGTACTAGCCTGCAGCTTATAGGCAATGTTACCTGTCTGTAGGAGGGTTTCTTTGTATAAGCAGAAAATAATGAGACGCCATTGCCAGAACTATGCAAAATAGTGAATATGTTATTTTTATATTTACTTATTTGTTTGTTTGCCTCTCTCCAGTGGGGTAGACGTCTGTTTCAAGCTTTCATCAGCATAATCCTGTCTGATATAAGCACACTGGCATTGCCAAGCCAAAAGCAAATTCATAATACATTCATTTGTGAATGCATAACATGACACATAATTTAATTAATGTCCAGCAGTCTGCTTTAAAATGAATTTCAATTTAGCATTTTGTTGACTGAGCTCTTGTCAGAAAAATCAACAGCTTTTGAGAATGCCACGATCATGACTAAGAAACTGAACGCAACTTCAAATAGCGAAAGAAAGAGGGTAGATAATAAAGCAACATAATACAAATAATGTGTTGTGTGAGGGTTGTGTGCGCTCTTTGATTTCCAATTTGTGTCCAAAAGGCTGCTGTCTATGATTGTCATGATTGGTTGGAAGTCCCATAGTCTCCGCTGTCATCTGTGACTAATGAATTTAAATTGATAAGAAATTGATCAGGCTTGCCGTAACCAGGATGTTGCAAGTCTTATCCATAAGCTATCAATTATGCTATCCTCCTGTCCTTTATAGGTTTCCTCATATCGTCTGTCATTGATTGGATGAATGTAACTGTAACTAAATAGCCGAAACCCAATAATCCTAGCACTGATTTGACTGATGTTTCATGTGAGGCAGAAAGCATCCACAGATTAAAGGACCAATCTTAAGATTCAAGAGAGCAGAGTCAGGTCTAAACAAATCAAAATTCTGAAAACAAAATAATAAATTACAAACGCAAATGCAAATCTTAAAAACAAAATAACAAATCAGAAAATACAGCAACAATTCCGAAAACATTATAAAACATCAGAAAACACATTGACAAATCCAGAAACAAAATAACAAGTCAGAAAACATGATGACAAATCTGAAAACAAAATTACAAGTCAGAAAACACAACAACAAATCAGACAAACCGGAAGAGGTAGGTATAGTTTGAGACAGCACCATTGGTTTGAGAGTAGATTACTTACCACTTACTGGCGAGATATCTGTCAATAAGGTATACAGTAAGAACAGCAGAATAGCGGTAGAAAGTTCGGAGTTGGTCTTAAAGTAACACAGTTTAAATGTATTTTATGAATTGCCCTTACTATGGAATAATAATAATAAAAAAAATAATGTACATTTACCTTTTGAATTATATTACAAAAACTAGTTAAAACTAGTTTCTAAAACAGTGCCTTTGGTAGTGACGGTAAATTTGACATCGTTCGTCTTTCTCAATTTTTTTTCTTCTTTTTTTTTCATAAGTTGTGAAAACACTAGATTGTAACTTTTTTTTTTTTTTTTTTTTTTTTTTTTGGGAATGCAAAAAAAAAAAAAAAAAAATGGATTTTTGTGAGACAGAGAGAAGGGAAAAATATTAATACAAAATATTAAGCGTTAAACAGCCTTTTTATAAGGAAAATTAAACTGGAGTTGAGTTATATCAAACAGCATTAAGGGTACTTTCACACTAGCACTTTTGGTGTGTGCCCGGGTTAGATTGATGTCAAAGTTCGGTTCGTTTGGATGATGAACGCTTGTCTTCCGAACTCGGGTGCAAAGCCATGAACCATACCTGAGTCCACTTAAAAAGGGTGGTCTGGGGTACGGTTCATGTGAACGCCGTTAGGCTGCGGTTCGCTGATGATATGAACGCAATCATACCAAATCACAGAAGTGAACCACTATTAATTACACATATTGACGTATTAATTAATAAATTAACTCTCTTTCCTGCCGAGCGTGACTGATGCACTCCAAGCGGAGATCTGTATTTCTCATTTCATTGTCGTTGTGTTTTCTGACTTGTTATTTTGTTTTCAGATTTGTCATTGTGTTGTCTGACTTCTTATAATGTTTCCTGAATTGTTGATGTGTTTCTTGAATTGTTATTTTATTTTTTAGATTTGCTTTTGTAATTTGTTATTTTGTTTTCAGAATTGTGATATGTTTTACATTTCTCGGCCACCGTAGTGCGCCTTGTGTCGGTTAGAACAAACCACTATTGGATTGATGGTTCATTAAGGGGCGTGTGTATCCTTTTGCTCTGAGGAAAGAGGACACAGCAGGAAATGAGTTAGGCCTACTGATCTTTCATCGCGCACTAGATCGAGATCACGCTCGCCTTCTATGACCCCACTCGCAGAAACTTTTCTTTGCAAACGGATTTGAGTCTGAAACAAATTAACTTTTATGTAAAATATCTTTAGATTCATTTTTTCCCATCTTATTGCACCATTTGAATAAATCATGATAGCCGCCAAAGTTGAACCCTTATTATAAGACTGTTTCATCTCAGAATGTGGCCTTTGCTTTTTCCAACTCAAAGAGTAGCCTACTTGATAACACTTCTCACTTCCATTTCACTAAAATAGCATAATTTCCTCTTTTATTACAAAAAATGCTATTAACTGAGTTTGTAACCAACAAATAATCAGGTATTAACCAAATAAACCATTCAAGATTATCAGCTGCACTGCATTACTGGATGTGCCATAATATTTAACCAATATCAATGTACAGATAAGAGAGAAACAACTATATTTGTATGTCTCCAAGTAATGCACAGACTAAAAGCTGTTCTGGAGAAGCACATGTGTGGAGGATGCAGATCAGAAGGATGCATACTTGATAAAACCAGTACTTCTGATTCTTAGGCTCCTCCTCAGCATTAAATATTAGAATAAGACAGTCTAGAAAGTCCACATAGCAACATAAACGTAACTGTGGTTACGGCATGATAAAATGAAAAAAAAAAAAAATAATAATTGGGAAAATGTAATCTGACTTTCCATTAATGCAATACAGTGAATAACAACCATCTGTGATCTCCTAGTGGTTTTACATGGACAGTTTAGCTTTATAAGAAATCTATAACTAGAAAATAGGGCTGCATGATTATGACAAAATAATCAATTATTTCAGATTTTATTAAAGAAATAAAATATAAGTGACTGATACAATCATAATAGCGGCCGTTACTGATCATGCTACTACCAGAGCCATTGAGAAACAGAGTTGTGGCATGCTTTGATCTTGCCGGCACGTGGTCACGTGGTTCATGAAGCTCTCAATAGTTCCAAACAACTCCGCGCTGTCAATATCTTTGAATGGGTTTAACCGGGACAGACAGCAGTTTCACTATATTTGCAGCAATTTCGAGTAAATTTTAACACATAATGTGCGTTGACTGTGTATTGATAACTACTTTGACTACACTTTACAATTGCATTTTATTCTGGGGAGCAATAATATATATATATACCTTGTGAATACCTCAAGCGTGCAACGGAAATGTTATGCCCCTTTCCATACTTTGATGCCATGTCCTTGCGGGAACGAGACCAAAACCAATAAAACCCATTACAAAAAAGGCATTTGTAGCATCCAGTGAGGACATAATTACTGTTTATAATGACTTATACTGTCTTTTTACGCATTGAGATGCATCGCGCCATGTAAACATAAACCCATGTCTGCATTTGTGATCAGAGAAAGGACAAACAACAAGCACTTTGAATCGCTGAATCGTTTGAATCTTCAGTGACAAATCCTTTAAATATGAAAACATACTTACAGGCTGTGAGTCAGCATTATTTGTCAGAACACAGGCATAGTAGGCTGCTCTCCCAAGAAACATCCGTAAAATGTGCTGCACACATCTGAATATTTGGCTTGAACTGTTCTGGAACAGTGTTGTAAATACAACTTAACCACTGATTTCTAGTTGTGTCCTCTTTTGGAAGGCCAAACATACAGTAGTATTTTCGCTTTTCGCAAGAAACACACAGCATCTCCACAACATGGCAGCGGCAGTAACAAACCTACAATGAGAATCAAAGTTATGCCTTCTTTGCGTGAACATTTGTGCAGTGTTATGCAAATATTGTCAAAAAAAATGTCAAAAAAAAAAAAAAAAAAATGCAGTAATTTCTTCAATTTACCAGCAAGTGTGCTTGAGAAACACTGAAATTAATGGGCTTTAATGCTGGAATTATTGGTTGATTGGAACTATTGGTTCCTTCATGACACGCTTTACTTCCGCATTCCTCAGTTCCTATGGAAGCCTATGGGAGTGTCAACTGTTTCTCAAAGGCTCTGGTTACTACTAATTAGACTTACACTGGAGCCTTGCAACGATTCGATTTAAACGGAATTATGTAATTGTAACTTTTTATAACCACGCTATGATTATCAGTCGATAATTGTGCAGCCCCAGAGAATTCCATAAATAATTAAATCTAATAAATTAAATACAAAAAAATTATATTCATAATTGCCGTGCAGAGCGAACTCTAAATGCATTGAGAGCACAACAGAAAATAAAAGGGCAGACCGAGAGAGAGAGAGAGAGAGAGCGCGCTATTAAATGAATTCATTACTGCAATTCCTCTCATAGGTTCCAAAGGGAAACGAGCGCAGTGCATTTTGAATAAACAATCAGATGAAACCAATTATGGTAGAGGAATCGGACCTCAATCAAGAAGTGTAACATCTTTGGTTGTGAGACAGTGAGAGGAGTGTGCATGTGTGTGTGTGAGAGAGAGAGAGAGAGAGAGAGAGCGAGAGTGAGAGTGGGGAGTCCAGCGCGCTCCGGGCATTTGGTGAAGGAAGCGCGGAACACGGGAGCGCATCAGCGGGATTGAAGCAGCGGCTCTCGGGCGCATCATGATGCGCAGACACTTGAAATCCTCCCTAGGATCAAATGCTAGAGAAAATTATGCTCTTTAGACCATCCGGACTAAAGGATCGTCAGGCTGACTCTGTTGGGGGTCTGGAATTATATTTTAGTTTTTCTGGGGGATGTTTATTCTGAGAACTCATAGCGGAGAAGAGAATAGAAGACTTTAAAATGCTGCCTAGATGGGTCGAAGCCTCTTCAGAAAAGGTAAGGACTAAAAGAAAGAAAGAAAGAAACGTTTAGAGAGTAAAGACATGGAACTGTTAGTGTTTTCAAATGATTTCTAGATTTAATTAATTGCGCGCTTGGGAGAAACTTCTTGCATAACAGCCGTTATATCTTCTACTGCTAAATTACATTTGAACAATTATCTTATAAGTAGATTTAAAACAACAGTAACACGAAAAAATAATGCTGCTTAATTTACTGAAATTTTAGGCATGGCATTTGGTGAATATTTACGGAATGGCATTTGGTGCCTGTAGCTATATTTTGCAGTTCATGACTGTATTGTATGTAATTTACTCTTTTAATACTAATATGTCAGTCTACACTGAATGCTAAATTCTGCTGTGTACCTTATAATATACTGAGCACAATTAAAAAAAATAAAATAAAACATTTTAAAAAGTTGAAAAATGGAAAGCCACATGATAGATTAAAGTTAAACAAAACTGGCCTCAATATATACCATGACTAATAAATATGCATAGACAAGGCTTAGCCTCACAGTTACCTACACAAACCCAATACGCCATCAGAGCGTATTCATATTCATATTTTTCACTTCCAAATGAAAAAAAGATACAGTAAAATTACATATAATTCTAATATATGTGTTAACGTATAGGATAACTTGCATTTAACCAGTTTACAGGTTATGTAGTTTATATAAAAAATATATATATATATAAATACAATATTTTATAGAGTTTATAGAGAACAAAAATTCTCTCACAAATAGGGAGAGAAAGAGGTAAAGCAGAACATTTCATAAGTGTGTTTATATCAGTCAAGCATTTTCCATGTGTACATAACCACACCACTGCTCAAATCAGCTGTCTGTACTTGAGCCGTTTTCTAAGAGTAATTCAATGAACAAAACCTGACCACCATTGTATAATGATGGTTAAAATCCTGGATCAGTGTAGCCGACTAGTAAATAAAGGTTGGAGTAAACAAATGGCCTTCACTATTATACTGGACCTTGGTTTGTTAAATCAAAATACAAAATACAAAATAATATGAGTAAGATAAAAAAAAAACCTGTAAGATAATTTCTTCATAATTTCTTCTGCTGAGATATACAGCAACAGACTATGAAAGCACTTTTTTTTGCAAAGGGATGTACACTTTCAGAATAGAATAGAATAGAATAGAATAGAATAGAATAGAATAGAATAGAATAGAATAGAATAGAATAGAATAGAATAGAATAGAATAGAATAGAACAGAACAGAACAGAATTTTGATATGTATACAGCAAGGCCAGTGGAAACTGTACAGTAGGTACAGCAATCTATATGAGATTGTCTAGACAATACAATATACACAAAATATAGTGCAAAAGCAATATAGAACAATACTACAAAACGCAGTACACAAACTGCAGACAGTTAATAGATGGTGGGGAATAGGTGAGGACATGTGAGGTCTCGATGAAGATTATTAAGATGCAGTGATATCCAAAATGGCTACATCAAAATGAATTTGTGAAATCTACACATCCAATAGCAATTTTCAAGCCATCAGGCTGACATTCATTACATCTTGTAACCTGACATTATTACATAACTTGTAACCTTTATTCTCTACCATGTAAAATGGCCAATGATCCAACCTATAATTGATCTGTCCAAAGTCTGTGCATGAAGGAAACAGCTGCTAAAATGGCATATGCATCTCATGAGAGTCAGAGTCAGAGTCAGAAAATCAGAGAGATGCCAGTGTCTTATTGACTATATTGTATGTTCTGCATCATGGAAAGAGCCATTTCTTTTCCGTTCAAACTCATGCACTCTTCACTGATTTAATAGAGCAGTTCTCACTGTCCCCAGGTTCAGAATCATTATTACGGAGAGGAGAACTCTGTGCCAGAGCATTGGAGAACAGACCTGTCCATCATCATGGCATTTGACAGATTAAACACCTCAGTGCCCTTTACAAGTCTGAGAGCTCAGAGATGCTGATGTCGCCAGTCACCACTCTCTCCTCACAGTGTCCTGCTTTATTGCTTTCTGCTCTTTCTTTTTTCTATTTCTGTCTCTTTTTCTTAATATGTAAATTTTATTTAAATCCATTTTATAAAAGCAGACAGTTCAAACTCTAAATTATGATTGAATGTGCCATGTTTACACATTCAATGTTATTATTAATGCAGTAAGTTGCCATGTTACTTGGCAACCGTAAACAGCCTACAGTGAAGATAATGCAATATATTAGATAGGCCTACTTAGAAGCAGAATAATTCTCCTAGTAGAATAACTTATTGTTAATGAACAATAAAGATTGAAATGTCTTTCATTATTGAGCTGTTGCGATAATCCACTTAAATCTGTTATAATAATTTTGCCACAAGTAAGGGGGTTGGGTATGGTAAAATCACTGTAAATTCAAGTGGATTATTATTGCTTATGTTTCAGTGAAATGCTAAGGGAAATACACTGTAGTAAACTTATTTCACTTGGATGATATTGAAACCACATATTGTTGTGATACACAGGCGCATATTTTCCTGTAAAAACATTTCGGAAATAAAAACATGCAGATAGTTTTGACACTGAAATAACATCTCATCGATTTTTATTTTTTGTTAAAATAGGGAAGTGGCTCAAAATGCTACTTGTGAGGAAGGTCGTGCCTTACGAGAAATGTCCAGCTGTGATGAGAGAGGAGATCGTCTTCGATGAGTCCTCCATACTTGCTGCTCCAGCCCTCATACTTTGAAACTGTCCCTCCTTAAACTCAGAGTGACAATGTGATGAGCTCTGCTATCATTTCCAGCCCAAGCATGGATGGAGGGATGAGAGGGAGTCGCACGAGTTAATAAGACTATTGCTCTTGTGTTGGGGAGCTTAGGACAGGCAATTACAGGAGGATTACCCAGCGACTTCAACATCGCATACTCTCCACTGAGGCAAGCTTCGAGATCCTCTAAGAACTCCAGTGTGGTGGATTTTATTTGATTTTTTTCACCCTTTTTAATTACGTGCACTGTTGTTGCTGTCAGAAAGTTTGCAAAGTTTTACAAAATGGAGGTACAGATCCGAATGTGGAATAAAGACCTGCCTACTTTGATCAGCCCATGGATACCGATACTTCTGGGCCTTCACATGCATTTCTCCTGGGCCACAACCTGTCCAGAGGAGTGCCGGTGTGACAGGACTTTTGTTTACTGCAATGAGAGGAGTCTAACGTCAGTGCCTCTGGGGCTAGGAGAGGGTTATAAGACCCTCTACCTCCACAACAATCAAATCAACAATGCTGGATTTCCTCTGGAAATGCACAACGTTGCCTCTGTGGAGACGGTGTATCTCTATGGCAACCAGCTTGATGAATTCCCTCTCAATCTTCCCAAAAATGTGCGGGTGCTCCACCTGCAGGAGAATAACATTCAGACGGTGTCCCGGGCTGCCCTGGCACAGCTGCTACGCCTGGAGGAGCTCTATCTGGATGACAACTCCATCTCCACCGTGGGTGTGGAGGAGGGGGCCTTCAGGGAGGCCATCAGTCTCAAGACCCTTTTCCTTACCAAGAACCACCTGAGCAGCGTCCCCATTGGGCTGCCTGAGGAGCTGAGAGAGCTGCGGCTGGATGAGAACCGCATTGCATTTATAGCCGAGGACGCGTTCGAGAACGTGACGGGCCTTGAGCTCCTCCTCCTGGATGGGAACTTGCTCATGGATGAGGGCATTGCCCCCGGGGCTCTCCAGACCCTCGTTAATCTCAAAACCTTGTCACTGGCGCGCAACTCCCTCACGGTTCCTCCTCCTAATCTGCCAGCCGAGTTTTTAGTCAAGCTCAACTTGCAGGATAATCAGATGAATGAGATTCCTTTGACAGCCTTTCGCGGCCTCCATCGCTTGGAGAGACTGGATATTTCAAACAACCAGCTGCAGTCTCTCACACAGGGGGTCTTTGACGGCCTCCACGGTCTGAGACAGCTCACTGTTCGAAACAACCTTTGGCTCTGTGACTGCAACATTAAATGGGTCATACTGTGGTTAAAGTCCTTGCCAGCTACCCTCAATGTCCGTGGCTTCATGTGCCAGAAACCAGAGAGGGTACGTGGCATGGTAATCAGAGAGCTAACCCTGGAGCTCATCCAGTGTCCTAACAGCACCGCCACAGTCCCACAGCCCACACTGCTCTCTTCCTCCACCGCTGAGTCAGCCACTCCAACGGCTTTCAAACCCGCACGCTCCCAGCCTACAACCAACCGTCCACGTCTGACGCTTCCACCGCCGACTGCAGGCAAAGACGGGGAGCAGAGGATGAATGACCCAGTCGGCCCGATACAGGAATCGCTGCGAGTTTCCTTTGCGGTGCTAAACGGTTCATGCATTCATGTAAGCTGGGTGTCGACCTTCACCGTCACGGCCTATAAGGTGACCTGGGTCAAGCTCGGTCACAGTTTGATAACCGGCCCCATGCAGGAGTCGCTCGTGCAGGGCGAACGTGAGGGAATCACACTGACAAACCTGGAACCCAAGTCCACCTATCGTATTTGCGTGGATCCACTGGACGCGTTCAATAATTACCACCCGGGAGACGATACAATTTGCTCAGAGGTGACAACAAAGTCTGCTTCCTTTCACTCCGGCGATAACGCCACTGGGCCCGAGCAGGCGACCCAGCAGGACCCCAGCTCGCCTTTCCTGCTGGCTGGCCTGATTGGCGGGGCGGTGCTTGTGGTCCTGGTGGTTCTGTTGAGCATATTCTGCTGGCACATGCACAAGAAGGGAAGGTCAGAGTCGTCAAAATGGAAATACAGTCGGGGCAGAAGAAAAGATGACTACTGCGAAGCGGGGACTAAAAAGGATAACTCTATTCTAGAAATGACTGAAACTAGCTTACAGATAGTTTCTTTGAATAACGAACAGCTGCTCAAGGGGGACTTTCGCATTCAGCCGATTTACACCCCTAATGGGGGTGTTGGATTCAGAGACTCTCAAAGGAGAAACAATAGCACAGCATACTGCAAAAACAGTGTTCCAGAGTCTGATACATGCCATAAATGATTTTAAACAGATAACGTCCTTTGTATTTAGATCTCACTCTTAAACGCACTGTATTTCAAAAGACAGACTGTATAATATGTAATTTATATCCTGAACAATATCGCCTACCTTTTTTATCGCTTAGTAAAACTAAAATGATTTATGAATATTTAGTTTCTATGTTGTATTGCTACAATCCAAGCTCATGAAGATATAGTAAGTGGATCTTAGCAATCAGCAATCTTTAAGCACAAATCAAGGTCAAGTGCTCCGTTCTTTTACACTATATATTTTTAAAAGGGGAAATGAAGTAAGGAATGGAAGGACAGTGTGTTGTCTGTTTAAAGAGAAGGATTAAGGAAGAGTGAGCAGTTCTCACCAGCACCACAAGGTGGCATCTGTTCTCATCTCCACTATTAATTTAAGACCTCAAGCTATTCTCTTTGATCGAGCATCTCACATCTTAACTTAACAGCTCAGTTCACAAGGACTGAAAGCAGACAGTTCCTGCCAAACAGCTGAAAACAAACCTTGGTTGATGCAGGACTAGAATTATATTGTGAAATTCACCATCAGGGCTGATTCCCTTCACTGTCCTCCTGTACGAACACATAAAATACACTAACTTCTTTTTCTCACTGTAGCAGATCTGCTTCGATGAGCAAAATAGCTTCACCACAGAATATCTAAACATTATTTAGTGCTGTTATTCAACATTTGCATAAGAATTGCATTCATGCTAGAGGAGGCTACATTTCTGGCATTTTCTTGCGTGCTGCATTAATTTTAGTTAGAAAATCATTATGAATACAGTTAAGTCATCATGTTACAGGTCCACTTTAATTGACAGGTTTTAGGAATCTGCTCTTTGTTTTACACATTTAAATCATGGAAAATAACTGAACCAAGCTTAAGGTTTTTAAAGGCTGGTTTCCTTGTTAGTTTACAGTTAAACACCTAAAACGAATGTTCTTAGAACATTAGGAACTGGTTCTAAAAAAAAAAAAATAACCAAATGAGAACATGCACTAACCTTAAAGGAAAATTCTGTGCTTGCTAGGAAATACATGTACCTGCATTCTAAAAACTACAACACTATTCAGCTTAATTGTTAAAAGCTGGACTTATGGTTTTACTAATCAGAACTAAAATACATTTATACATGTCCTTTGAAATTCACGTGCCCTACAACGATTTTGACATTTTGCTCAAATTAACATAACGTAGTTAGGTAGAAATTGCACCTGTTTTTTTTGTGTAAGTGTCTTAGTTGCACACCCAGTACACTCCCCAGCAGCAAGTGAAGATTGCAGCATTATTATGGCTTTGAAATGAGATCTTCTCAGAGCTCTGAGCAGGTGTCAATGAGCCATAGCACAGCAATAAACAAGGCTCTAGAGTTAATACCACCACTGACCAGTTTTACGACAATTCTTTGCCTGATCTGGCCCGTTTTCCACATTCAAACCATTCTCCATGAATGTGTGATACATGCCATTTTGTCTCTTTATATCATGGCTAAAGTGCTTATAACATTTATGATACGTATCCGTGAAGCGATTTACAAGTACTCATAACTTGCATAATGCTTGGATCAAACGGTGATGTGTGTGACTGATCACCAATGTTTACAACACAGGTAGCACTTTGTTAAATGGATAATATTCATGGATATTCAAATATCATTCTATCTTTCTTTCTCACTAAAAGAGTCTACAATTACACCATATATAGATAGAACTAGGTTATTTTTTGATGGATTGCATCATTAGTATAGCTTCACAGTATCTGAGTAGTGCAATTTTGTGGCTAATAATTTACATGCATAAATAACACAATAAACTCACACCCGGAGCTCCTCAGCATGACCTTTCACTCCCATCAGGCAGTGTCTGTGCGAGACAGTAATTAGCCATTAAATCGGTACATCTGGGCCCTCCAGCTGTGTGGTCAACTCTAAATAAGCTAGAGAATAAACCATCATTCTTTACCTCTCGCTGTCCCACTGTAGAGACCTAGAGAAAGGCCAGGAGTGCTGCACTGCTTTATGAGTTCAGAGCAGCACCCATTTGTAATCATAAACAAATATTGGAGAGAACCATCTGACTGCACGCTTCATTACAATCAATTCATACAGCAATTCCATTATTATTGCCAGTGTCCATACGCCCATCTCAGAAAGCTATTCTCTTCACTGCAGGCTGGTAGATTTTTTTTATTATTATTTATTTATTTTATTTTATTTTTGTAGATTTTCTGTAATGGAAAAACTCACACCTTCCATAGTCATTCCTGGTTAAGATGATTTGACAGTGGCATAGTGTGGATTACAGCAACAACAACAAAAATTATTTTAAAAAGCAAAAATTCATTTGCAAATTTTAAAACACAGTTTTCAAAATATGCCCACAAGAACAACAAAATAATGGCTAAAACTCTAAAATGGTTGTAAAAATTATGAGAATAGTTTTATTATTAAAACTTATGTATTATCTATGTAAGTGCCTTCATTAAAAAGAAAAGAAAAGGGCTTCACATTTATTCTTTTAAATTCCTCCAAGGATTGGCCTGGATTTTTTCTTTAAGATTTTCTGAGGTGGAAGAACTTACATCTATATATTTATTCCTGGTTAAGATGTTTAACAACATTTGTGGCATAATGTGAATTACAAAAAAATAAATAATAAAAAAATCTTTAAAAAAAAACACATATGAATATGTAAATATTGAGATTCTCATGGTTTCCAAAGTATACCCACACATAATGGCAAAACCCTAAAATGTCTGTAAAATGAAATTTTAACAACTTTAATTTTTAATTCATTACAACTTGTGTATTATTTATGCAAGTGCCTTATTTTTCTACTTTTCAGTGCCTCGCTTTTAAATTCTTCCAAAAATTGGCCTGGATCTTTTTTTTTTTTTTTTTTTTGCGGCAAACAACATTATGCCACAAATGCTGTCAATTGATCTTAATTTGTATTTGATCTAGAATATTCCCTAATAAGTTTATGACCTCTGGTGTTATCGGAGGTCATTTACCAACGTGATTTCTCCAAGATGGACATGGACATGGATTGAGGGATGCTGTGATGGCAGACGGACGTGGGTGGCAGCATAGGATATTAATTTCAGCATGCCAGAGGGTTCTTGTGGACCTGATCTGTCACAATGGGCCTGAGCTGCACCCTAAGGTGAAAGAAACAGTTGGGTGTGTAGGAATGAATTGAATAAACACAGCGTAACGCGAGCCGATAGTGGAAACCAAGTCAGCTGAACAAATTACCCACCTACCCTATTGTGCAAAGCTGTGCAGCATCAAAAGAGCTTGAGGAACCAAAATGCAGCCCATAAATGTTTCCTATCTGCTTCACAAGCCACCACAACTTTGAGTAGTGTCATACTTTTGCAGTAAGGGGTTGTTTGTCTGCAGTACAGCATGTGAATAACAAGCAAAGTTAAAAATAAGTGATCATAACAACAGGACAGACTTCAACAGCAAGATGTGCTAATTTTGACAGGTTTCACACTTATTGCCATGATTGCTGGTTTTCTGAGTTAGACCTCTGATCATTACAATCTGATTCACAGGGGGTCATGAAATCCATTGTTTTCCTTTAATAACAGAGGAAGCCATATTCAAACACAAATATTCTACATGGAACGGTGGTATAAATCATTAAAAAAGGAAGTGGATTCTTACAAAAAGACAATTAGATTCAAAGGTTTTTGTATCATTAGCAATGAACAAGCTTTTATTAAATAATAAGAATTAATGAATATGCATTTATATTATTAATTAAGCATAATATAAGCAAAACTCAAAAAGCAAGGCATTTCAGCATTTACAAAATAATAAATTAGCAACAGTGAGATGGTTTCAATACAGTGTTTCCTTAATTTGTCTTCTTGAGCCAGAATAAAGCAATTTATTGTTTTGCATAGTGGCCGTTTCAAATAACACCATGATTTGGTTGTGTAAAATTGCATTTCCAATAATTTAAAGGATTAAGCTTTTGTTTAAGAGCCAATATAAATGGAATGAACTGGTATTGGCTGCATAATCCTGACTAATAACAAGTCAACTGTGAGCTCCATGGTCGTGTTTGAAATGTGGCTACAAATTAAAACATTAATGCATCATAAAATGTCAAAAAGCACTGCTGTTTTACAACTTTTAGGTTTGCTATGGAAATGACACCACATATGACATAATGACCAAATCAAAGGAGAATTTGTTGGACGTTCTCGATCTTTCAGAATCTGAGTTACAAATAACGATGTCTAAGAGCGCCAACTAAATTATGCAACAGGGGTGCGTAGTTGCCTGCAGGCAGAGCATCACCTGGATGAATAGCTGGACTGATCTTCTCCTAATGTGCACAGCACAGCACTTGCTCTCTTCATTAGACAGCCCTGTTTGATCGATCTGCAAGAAAATTACATATTTCAGATTGATCTGATACTTATCTGCTATGTTATTGCTGGGGATACTGATGATGGGCCTCTTTTGCATCTATGAACTGCTGTATGAACTTAAACATACAGTACATGACGATACGGCTCATGCATGAATCCGTGTGCACTATCATTCTCATATTTCACTTTTTATGGGCTGCGGTGGAGAAAAAGTCCACTATGTCCTTGTGCAATTATCAATAATTACATTTCCCTCTAACTGGCTTGCGAGGCAAATATTAGACACAAAAATCTTTCCAACAATTTATGTTACAAATTCTTGCCTGAACACAATAATCAAACAATGAAAGCTGATGTGGTGCATTGTGTCTACAATAGAACTGCAGGCAGTCTAGCAGCAGTAGGATGTGTTCATCCATTTGCCCATAGCTCACGTATAATTATCTTATTCATCTTCTCCAGGGCAGTAGCAAAAATCTATTGAAAGATGTTCGATTATGTTTCCTGTAGTAGAAAAATGTGACTGTGATGTCTTCTCTGGTTCTCACTGCATAAACTTCTGCCTTATATTTTTGGATATAGTTTAGAAGTGTAAAGTCTGTAATGTCAAGACCTCCTGAAATGTCAGTGCGGTTGCAACATTTAAACAAGCAGAGGCATATAGGAATTACGCAGAAAACAACTATGTGTGCACATATTTTCCTGGAATAAATCAACAGAGTGAGATTTAAATCAATTTCTACAGCTTTTATTACTATTAATATTATTGTTAAAATATTATTCACATATGAATTGTTATATAAATTTATATAAATGTAGTTACAAATATTAGTCAATTATAATACTAATATATAATACTAATAACTAATATATATATATATATATATATATATATATATATATATATATATATATATATATATATATATATATATATATATATAACTTAAAAATACAAAATAATAATCTATAAATCTATAAATAATATAAAATATTAATCTAATGATGGAAGAAGGGAAAAAAAGCTGCACAAAATTATTCTAATAATGCCATGTTATAATTTCTATATAACCAGGACCAAAATAAATGCCATGGTATCTCTAAAATAATAATTTCCCTCTTTCTATGACCTGATATTGCAAAGGCAGACTGCTTTTTTTATTACTAGGCTTTCCTGCCTCTACTGATCTGGAATGACTGCCATGCCCAATTCTGTCAATTCTAATGCTTAATGAGAAACCCATAAGGCAACATCTAAGAAGTACTTTGAATCAAATCAGCATCAAATTAAGAGATCGAGAAGCTCCAAGCCAACATTCCCACAAACCAACACACTCCTGACCCTGAGATCCTCTTCCCCTGTCTACTGGCCCCTGTCCATGTTATTACAGTTACTCCTTGGAGGGCAGAAACTCTATTTATGAGAAATCAAATACACAGATAGTTTCAACACTAAATTTCCTCCACTAAAGTGAATGGTTGCCATGTTTCCATGTTTTGAGATTGTATTTTATTAAGGATTTTGTAAACAATGGCAGCTTGTGCCAGACAAAATTTTACTTCTACATCTCTTATTCAAAACCATGATCAATCATGAAAATAACTGATGCTATGTTACTGCATTTATGACACGTCAAATACATTTGTGTAATACTGCATTTTTAAACCCAAATATAACCAATCAAAAATGCATCAAAAATGATCTAATCTCTGTATATGGTACCTCAAATGAGCTCAACTGATAAATTAACAATTCTGAGTATCAAGTGCAATAAGAATACACAGATAGCATGGTAGTATGATAGTATGGATAGTATGGACCATGGTAACCAGTCAATGAATCAATTTGATGACACAACTGGTGCAGTGTTTGTACCACTTGGGCCAAAACAGAACTGAATGTATATAAATAAACTGATTATTTTCCATCAGTTGGATTTCATTAGTTGTTTAGCAATGCAGAAATTACACACTGCACCTTTAATATTTTCTGTAGTATCTTTTACCTGCTCTCAGTGTGAGTGACTCAATTTGTTGTGACTCAACAACCCATTTCCTTAGGAGAGTCACCAATAACATGAGCTGTTGAGTACACTGAAGCTGAAATATACACCACTTCAAGTGGATTCAAGGATAGCTTTAAACCCACAATTTTAAACCACAACTATACTGAATTAAGAAAGCTGGGGATTAATCTAAATAATGGGAATTGATTGAAACTCAGCACCCAAACTGCTTGGGAATAATTAAACTGAGAAAAGTGTGACTGAAATGTAAAGTGAGGGAGAAAGGAAGGTTAGGGGAAAAACAGAACTTGATACAGAGAGAGAGAAGGAGAAAGAGAGAGCGAGAGCACGCAAATAATAGTCTCTGCTGTGCAATCAAAGCTCATGATTAGTTGATCACAGACAAGTCCACAACTGTTGTACTGCGGCCAGTCTTGAAGCAAATGGTAACAATCAGTTACAACAGTCAGTAATCAGTGGTGCTTAAAGACCAAAAACTAAAGAATAAATACACAAAAGAATTAGTTAAATTAATTAACCATGTCTGTGCTACACATTACATATTAATAATATTTACATGTGAAATAAACTATTTGTGTGTGTATACATATACACATATTTAAAATTATGATTATATTGTGTGTATCTAAATAAAAAATGGTTCTGGTGCAGCTTTTTTTTGTATCAGATGCTAACTCATCACAGTAACAAAAGTGTTTATTTGTACAAAAGCAAAAAAATATCTATAAATGAACATCAACAACAAGAACCGTGGGAAGCTTTTCCCTTCCAGCCTTAGAAACTTTTCAGAAGCTCTGTTCTGGCTGTGGACAGCAGGGGAAAATACCACAGATAATACAATTAGTGGCATTAAGAGTTAGGGTGCATAAATGTTCTAAGATTTGGTAATAAAATCAACAAGCGCAGTAACTAAGCATGGATTAGGCATACAAAAAGTGTCCAAATACATCTTCAGGCCACATGTGTCAACTTCAAACAGGATTCAGTACAAAACACGGTAGACACAGCTTATGTTTGTGGATGTGGCTCTGGGCAACAAAAAGAGCAATTGTAATACTAAGCTGACCTACCATCAATTTTTCAGAGAAAATATTAGATGTTATGAGCGAAAGAAATATCACAGTATTTTCTAGACAGGGATGCGGTGCTCAGCTGTGTGCGTTTGCTTTAAATGAAAGGTTGAGAAATATGTTCGTGTAATCTTACCAATCGGATTACCGCTTACAGGGCCTTCAGGAACAGAAGAGCAGCTACGTACATCTGAGCTCAGCTGTGTGATTTTAAAATGCATATGCAGCCTGTAACACTGCTAAAAAAAAATTTGTGTTTTACTGTAGTGCCAGTTCCTCATCTCGCAAACTCAGAGTGCAATTTCACAGACAAATTCTGATGGATTCATTACACAAAATAAAAGATATTTTCGTGTAGACTATAAATCCTGGGCTTTTTTTTTTTTTTTTTTTTTTTTTTTTTTGAGCTCTCAGATGATGAGTTGGACAGATTTTACACTCCCTGTTTTAGATTGTAGCTTTCATTCCGGATGAAAAATAGATTTAAGCAATAGTTTATCTGAGCCCTAAAATATATCTTTTTTAAAAAAAGAAAATACATGTTTTTAATAAGTAAGGGTGCATATATTTTGTGTTTGTGCATATCTAACATTATAGTCATTATATATGTTTTATATATATATATTATATATGTTTTCTAGCTTGATGTTTGTTGATCATGTATCTTGGGCTTGACAGCGACAGTTGTGGCATTATGAATTCCACTGTGGTTAGTCTACAAATACATTTTCAGTGGATTGCTCCAAAACACCTGGTTTATGTAATGCAGTTTGCGTTCCCTTCTCGCCTGTGTCAGGAGACGTTAAGCAGTAAATTGCTGGCGTTGTGTTTGGTAGCTGACCGGCCCCTCTGGGGTTTGTTTGGGTGGGAGGTTAGGTTTGCTGTCTCTCTCTAGGGTTATAGAAAACTAGGAAATAAACTAATGCACTACAATCTCCATCCGCTTAACTGTCACCTATGTGCCCTGAATAATGGCGGCACAGTCAAAAAAAAAAAAAAAAAGGCTACCACAAAAAGTACACCACCATTCAAAAGTAAGTTATATAATTAAGCCATTACTTCAGTTTCACATGATCAGTTTCACCAAAATCATTCTATTATGCTTAAGAAACATTTTTTTTACTTTCAATGTTGTCAATGTTGAAAACAGTTGTGCTGTTTAATATTTTTGTGGATACATTTTTTTAAGATTTCTTGATGAATAGAAGCTTCAAAAGAACAATATTTATTCAAAATCATTTTATTAACATGACATATACACATAATAACTGTCTTTACTGTCATTTAGAACTATCTAATGCATTTTTGCTGAATAAAAGTATTAATGTATTTCCATCAATCAATCAATCACACCCCAAACTCTTGAATGGTAGTGGGTATGTTAAAATAATCAGAACAATATTAATAAAGGGGTAGTTTACCCCATAATAATAATAATAATAAAGCCATCACCCTCATGTCATTCTATATCTGTATGCCTTTCTTTATTCTGTGGATCACAAAATTAAGATATTTTGAAGAACATTTCAGACCATACATTGAAAATCAATGGGGTTCTAAAGCAACAACTGACTTGTATACAAAAAGACACATAAGTATGCATAAGTTCCACAGAAGAAAATAAGTCATATGCTTGAAATGACACAAGGTTGAGTAAATGATGACAGAATTTCAGGAAATAATTTGTGGGTTTACTATCCCTTAACACGGTTTAATCTAAAACAAACTGTCAAGATTGCAAATGGATACAATATTAAGCAAAAATTTACATTTCTAATCCAAGTAAACTGCTGCCAGACCCTTCATTCAGAATAATCTTTGTCTAGCACATCCGCACAGAATAAGGGGCAGTTAAGGCTTTGTTTCATGTGGAACATTTGCCTGTGTGACACTTTTTGGCCACTCGTCTTATCTGGGCTTTGTGCAGCTGTGTTTGATTTTGCGAGAAATGATTGCCGTGTACAGAACAGGAAAGTATCTGAACAGAACAGATAGGATGAGTCATCTACAGCTGACAGTGATGAGCCTGTTTAAACCAAGAGGGTGGAGGAAAAAAATAAAACAAAGAACTTCACTGGACCCACACAGACATATGTTCTCAATATAAAAAGCTCAAAAATCAGTTTTGTTTGTTTCCAAAGGTCTGAATAAAACTGAATATACGATCAAAGCTTGTGATCAAATCCAAACATTAGCTCTCCAACCCATCGGCTGGAAAAGAAGCAACACTTTTGGCGAGATCTGTGGGTAAAACTAGAGCAGCGTTCCCCGTGTGAATAAGTGGCAGGGGGGATAAACCATAAAATGAAAAGACAGAGAGCTGTACCCTGAAGGTCGCACAGGAAATGAAAACACAATCTATAATAGCAATAAAGGTGAAAGTTTGTGCGTTTGAGTGACACATTGGGTCACACTTTTTCTTCTACCTAATTTCTTAGCATCTTACAACAGCATTTGAGTAGCCAAGGGCATTGATTAAATATCGTGAACGTATTTGCAGTTCTTACCCGATTGCTTCAAGATATGATTCACAGAATCAAATGTGTGCCAGCGGCATTGAATTAAAGCACATACTTGAGCACTTGGCCAAGACAGATTAAAGTCTATTCACTGCAAAGCTTCAACACGAGGGACACAGCTTCTTTCAAGACATGGCCTCCCTCTCCTATATATTTATCTGAATGCTTAGTACAACCAACATCTAGATATCCGACAAGTGCAGCATATTAAATTTGCATGGCAAATCCCAGCCTCAAGCATATCATAATCACATAACGGCAAAATTAAATGTATTCAGTCCATTAAAATGCAAAACATGGGTTGTGCAAAACATGGTCTTTTACAAAGTTGCATTTGTAATTACGGTCGGATGATTGAAAAGTATTTTTTCTTGCTTTTGTGTTTGGTGTCATTAGTATTTTATCATTATTTCCTAAATATATCTAGAACATATGAATATTCCACCCTGGACATTCGTTCTCAGGAAATTAAGTGCAAATATCTTCCTCCATCAAAGATGGTGGCATATAATTATACTAGCAGGCTGCAAAATTGACTTTTGCTTTCAGAACTCTTGGTCTTGTGAACGGTCATCTCTGAGTTAATTTCCCTGGAGTCTCCCCCTTACAAATTGTATGTCACTCTTTGCAGAATTGAAATGTAATGATGCTTAGAGGTACCTTCAACAGGCGATCGAACAATGGCTACATAGTCTGCTGTCTTTGAGGGCTCATTTTAGAATTGGAAAGGTAAAAGTGCTATTTCTTTAACGTTACCCTGCAGCAGATGTGGAGGTGGTCGCATATGATTAATAATCAAGGCTGAATTTCTACTGGAGAGTGTAGTAATACAAAAAAAAAGAGGTTTAAGGGTGGTAAGTGTATTACATTTGTCATGGTGGACTGACAAATGTAACAGAGAAAAGTATGGTTTTAGGCACATTCTATGAGATACAAAATTAAAGTAATAAAACATTACACCCAGGAACGTAAAGCAATATGTGCTCCCGTTAATAATATTAATGTATTCAAAAGACTGAGATCAGTAAGATTTTTTTTTTTTTTTAAATTGATACTTTTATTCAGGAAGGATGTGTTAAATTGAACTTTCTGAACTTTATATATATCAATCCTAATAATAAGAAATGTTTCTTGAGCACCAAATCAGCATATTAGAATGATTTCTGTCGGACCATGTGACACTGGAGGCTGCTGAAGATTCAGCTTTGCATCACAGGAATAAATCAATTTATATAAAGCAATTTATTCCAGTGATACAAAGCTGAAAAAAAATAAATAAAATGAACTAACTAAAGAAATAACTGCATTTAATAGTTTTTTTTTTTTTTTAATCAAATATACAGTTTTATGTTTTACGTCAAGGGGATTATTATTATTATCATGTTAGTATTATTATCTAATTAATATTAGGGCTTATTTTTTTCAATCATATTTATTTTTTAGTTTTTACAGTGTTGTGGTTTTAACCAACCACACACGATTCAGTTGAATTTAGGAATGCGATGGCCAATCAGAGGCATTCAGATTAGTCAGTGCTGACACATTGGAGTTTTGTTCTTGAGTGTGCGCTCTGACTGAATTCTGCTCACTCACAAATTCTCTCATCATAAACGACAAAGTGCAGATGCACCTGTGATGTTAGTATAAGAGATTTATTCATCATAGAGCACATACAGTTTCACTGATTATAAAGGAAGTCAGTGATAATGTTCTTTGATGATGTAAATGTTCTTTGCTTGTTTCTGTAGCTGCTGTTTGAATAACTGAGATTCATTAAATTTTTATCATGTTAAATACAAACTCAGTCATAATAAAAATATTTTATGACATGACATCCATATGCTACTTAAAATATTATAATGTGTAGTTAACAGATTACATTAGGTTGCTTTAAACCACTTAAGTTATGTAAAGTTTACAACTGAGAAGCCTTGTGCTGGAAAACAAAAGCATTAGTTAAAAAAAGTTCATTAGATTAATTTGATTTCTTTCCATATTGTACATAATATAAATTATGCAAAGAGACCAAGCTTTTCAAATCTGTGTGACATTCTCTCACTGGTATGTCCTTTGCATGTTTTTCTCCATATTTTTTATTCATCAGCGGGATCAAATGAAAGGGCTATTCTTACTTCTTGGTAATGCATGGAACTATATTAAATTCCACGTAATTAGACTGGCATGGAGAACCCATATGTTGTAATATATTATTCATACATTTTTGATAGAGCCAGCTTATATAACGGGAGATGTAAAAAGCCACAAAGGTCAGCATTTAAACTTTCAACATTTCAACATTTGCAAAGGCCATTCCAATGACATTCCACTCACACGTGTCACATCTTTTCTCCACAATCACGTCAGAAACATTTCAGCAGACAAATACCTCATTTACTCCGTTATCAATAGTGAATTTCAGCCAGGTAAATGCCATTATGACTCTCATTTGCCCCGACACTCTAAAAACCTCGAAAAGAATGCAAGAGCACCTGAGGTTCTTAATTTTGTGTGAAAGAACAGGTGATTGATTCTGTGCCTCCAACCACTCTAAGGAGTCAAATGACTGCTTTATGTTCCAGCTGCACAATAATTCACTCAGATATTGAAATATGCCATCCATCAAAGAGCCCCCTAATTTCCCTCTGGAAATAATGAGTCCTCTCATTATTTAATGTAACTTGCCAGACCGGGTTTTCAGCGAGATGTGCGTTTATCAGATTCCTGTACCGTATCGATTAGCGCTAGAGGGATCTTCGTTCACTTCTGAGCTGAATGAGAATGCGAGCCTCCTGCCACCAGTTGTGTCTATACTAAACGGCGAGGTGAAGATTCATAGGTTGTCTCTCTAGGCATGGCAAGTACACAAATTTTGTAAATTAAAGCATTGTTATGGCATGGCCTAATTCTGCTCTCGGAGGCACGATGCCCTTTTCTGCTGAGAGATGGAAAGGGCACATAGCTAAAAACAAACTTTAAACTCACTTTTGAAAAGGCAAAGGGAAGCCTCTGTTTACAGACACAAACATATTAAGAGAGGATACAAGAAATAATATAATACCATTATGAAAAAAGGTGACACACAGGTCATGCCGTTTTGAAACTTAATTAAAAGTATTGTCATAAAACCATGGAACTCTATTGAGTACCATTTAATAATCCTGGAAACTAGTCGGACTATTCCTTATAAAAGCAAGGTATCAGCAGCTAATCTTATGCAAAATGGAGCAGCTTGATGATTTCTAATCAGCTGAGTGCTGTTGTTATATCATGTGTTTGCCTTCAAAGTGGGGGTGGTACGACTGGGACACAAAAAGGAAAGGTTGATGGGAATATTGCAACAAGGAGTTTTTACTGTTGTTCAAATAAACGGCAACTTGTCTTCAATTTTCATATGCAGCTCTCAAAGATGCTGGCTTATCTCCAGATATTACTGCAGGAGAACAGTTTGTACTGGGAAAGAGAATGATGAATTTCTCAGATGTTTGCCTTAACATAAAACACTTTTACACTGAAAAGTAAAGTGCAGCCATTTAACTCCACTATGTTAAAGCATAAGATCTTATTGGCTAATTTTAACAAATTATGCAAACAGGACAGAATAGGTAAGTTATGTACACTACTTTTTTTCTGAAACAAAATAAGCATTTTTTCTAGAATGGATGCATTAAACTGATAAAAAAAATGACAGTAAAGACTTGTTTACAATGTTACAAAAGATTTTTATTTCAAAATTTTTATAATAGAAAACAGTTATTCCAAATTACAATATTTCACAATATTACTGTTTTTACATGGGTGAGAATAAGCCTTCATAAGACTTAACATAATAGAAAAAATACAAATAAAACAACACAAGATGTTTTATATTAACATGATAAAAAATTCTGTAACATTTTCTGGTAAAATAAAACATGTCCTTAAGTGTGTGTGTGTGTGTGTGTGTGTGTGTGTGTGTGTGTGTGTGTGTGTGTGTGTGTGTGTGTGTGTGTGTCTGTTGCTCAGAACTTAAATGTCTTCAAACTATTAAAAAATATATTAAAAATGAAAAGAAAAGGAGGGAACTTTAAATCCTGACAAATAGCACCAATAAGCAATTTTTGTGGACATGTCACTATACAAAGTGTACAAAATTAATAGTTTTTTTTTAACCTCTTTTGTTGCAATCCCTAGTACAGTCTCTAATTATTTTCTCCAGTAATGCAACCATCTGGCGACAAAAGTACAGTCAATAATTTGACAGCTGCGTGGGCACTGAAAGCTGCTAACGTTTCAGAGCCAAGACTCTACAAATGATTGATTTGCCATTGTAAGGTAAAACTTTAAACAGTTTGATCCTCCGACACATTTTAACATACAGTATTCACAGCAAAGGAAAAGCATTCTCAAAAGACAAATGTCTCCGTTAAAGCCCGGGACCCATAAAAGATACATACCGGCCCTGTGAGGGTGACGGCTTCTGCTTTCAGAGCCTGTCAGTGCTTTAATGTCTCTGTATGTGCCTGAGTGGGGGTGAAAAATGGAGGGTGATGCCAGGGTCACTCCTGGGGATCGAGTGCAGCTACTGAAGCGGGGCAGCCGAATTCCTGATGGAGTTTGCAGCCAGTTTGCTGGGCCGGGGCCGAGCGCTCTGTTACAGTAATACTGAGATACGGACGGCTGTGCAAGGTCGCATGATATTTATATAGATGTAATTGCTCAGCGCTGATGCAGAGCGGAGAAGAGTAAGTCACTCGTACAAGGACCTTTTCCAGAATGCCTCTCTCTGGAGGCTCTTTCTGTGCACTTACGTTTTCAGTTTTGTTTTTTTTTTAACAGAAAAACGTAAGCAAGAAAGTCCAATTTCCTAAGCAGCAAACTAACCATCCATCCAAACAAACCCTGTAAAAAGACAATCTGTCAGAAGCACCGCCGCTCAGTCCATCCGCATCACCCCCAGCTGATATCAGTGGTGTGAATCTGGCACACTCTCTGTGCTTCTATGAGCCGAGTATCAGCTTCAATTTGTAAAACGTCCCTCAGCACACCCTTGCATCTGTCTCAATCAATGAGGGCAATTGCCAAAGGCTCCAGACAGGCCGTCTGCCGCTGCTTGTCCCTGACAGTCCCTCTTTTCCAACACCAGCTGAGGTTACAGCGTCTGCTGAAAGCCCCAGTCAGCACTCTGTCATGTTCTCAAAATCATTATTTAGGCCTGAGGGGCCTTACCATTTCCGCAGAGTACAATTAAGAGTAAGTATTGGGTGAGAGGAGAGAAGCTTTTGAGATTGACCTTTGGGTGCAAAAGCCTGAGACCTCTAGCAAATTTTGTTTTTACTAATAATTTAATACAAACTTTTTTTTTTGTTGTTACATTTTATTATCAGCCTTACAATTTGAATAAAAAGTTAAAATGACTACTTCTGAATATAAAGGGGTCACATCATCGATGACAAAGTTTTAATATTTGATTGGCCTTGAAATAGTGCAAAATCATTTATATTTGTTCTGTCACAGCATGTACACACGTTTAAATGGTAATAAATTAATTCTTTTATTCAGCAAGTATGCATTAAATTGGTCAAAATTAACAATAAAGACATTTATAATTTTACTAAAGATTTATATTTCAAATCCATGCTGTTATTTACGCTGCTTTCTATTTTTTTCTTTACTTTTGTGGGGAATTCATGGAGATAATGAGCTAACCGACACATGCTTATAATTTCAAAAACAATAAACACTAAATAAGATATAGCTGCAAAATGTATATGCATCCAGAAATTTGTATTGCTGTCCATTATCCATTGCAATAATGTGTTGTTTGTGAATATGTAGAATGAAGCAAGTGCCAAGAAGAAAAAAAAAACTGACCAACTATGAATGATTTATTTGACTTATTATGCCATTTGATTTATTTTTACTAATAGCAAATTATATTTGACAATGCAGACAGTTCTGAGTGAGCAGGGTAATTACATTACATGATTTGCCTCATTAGGTTGTGTCCTGGTAATGTGGAGACTTACAGTATTTTTGAGTTATGGATTTCATGCATTTAGAAATAACATGCTATTTTGCAGTGGTGGTCAGTAACTGAGTAGCTTTACTTCGTACATTTTTCAAGTATCTATACTTTACTGGAGCAGTTTTATTTTGAGTAACTTTTACTTTTACTTCACTTCCTTCCAAAGCATAAAATCTTACTTTTTACTTCACTACATTTCATAAAACATATCATTACTCCTTATAATAGCCTATATCATGTGCTCCGACACACAGAAGCGGTGTCTGATTTAAGAACTAACTGATTCTTTTCAATTAACCTTTTAAATCGGTTCGCAAATCGCATCAAACAATTCATTCACAAATTATAATGATCGGATTGCAGCTGTTGTCGAGTCGACAACTCACTGATTCAAATGAACCATTTAGTGCGAGTCTCTAGTGAACTGAATTCTCAAGTAAGAACCATGGAGATCTTGTGAGCGTGACTGGTGCTGCTAAAAGTAAATTGCTAATGTCGAATTTTAGGATTAATTATTGTAACTGAAAACCATATTTAGGTCAAAACTGTCAGTTGTTTGTGAACTAAATCTGCTGTAAAGGGTGATCTATTTTAAGCCCACTGAAATACTTGAATGCAGACTCATCAGCATCAGTGTCATGTTTTAGGTCAAATAAGGAAACATTAGAATAACACAGATTAAATAAAATAACTCATGCACGTTCAAATTCCCCGCTGCCGTAACCTTAACCATTCTATTAAAACGCTAGGTGTGACATCTGTTTTTATATTGTTTATCAACAGTATAATTTTTTATATTGTTTGGATTAACTAGCTGAGTATACAGATATGAATGTTTCTTCATAACCATACTGAAAATTAAATATTGTTAGCTTATGCTAACTGTCTAGCTAACAAGCTTGCTGGTGATAAGTTGAGGTAATTTTTAGATATAAAGTCCAAATATTTTTATTCAACCACCTAGATGGATTACATCTAGGGGAAAAAAGAAAGGATGTGATGTTCAGAACATGGTAACTACAGTAATTATCAAAGTGGGAAGTGATGCCCTCTGGGGGCATTTGGCCAGGGGTGTTTTTACACCATAGACAAGGCTTGAGAAGTAAAAAATCATTATGAAAATATAATTATATTTTCCTTAAAATGTTCTTCCTTCAGGCCTTATTCTCATGTCATGTATAACTGTGATGTTCTGCAAAACAACAAACTTCACAGTGTGTAAGCTTCACAGTGAACATTACTACATCACTCTCATCAACGTAGTCCATATCAACAACAAAAATATATCTTGACTCCATATAGTGGTTATTTTGGGAAAATCCCAGGTATTTTGAGCATTAGGATTATAAAAAATGTGTGCTAATATAAAATTAAATTAGGTAGCTTATATAAAATTGCAAAATAAATCTAGCAGTACTTTTTTACTTAAGCACATAAAAAACTGAGTACTTTTTTACTTTTACTGAAGTAATATTTTATTATACGTATCTGTACTTTTACTCAAGTACTTGATTTGTGTACTTCGTCCACCACTGCTATTTTGATGCTGGACCTAATCCTGTCAGAACCCTTTTTTTTTCTTTATGTACATATTTTTGGATATAAATATTTATAAAGAATCCACATCTCGATGAATAAAATTTTTGCCTGTTATTAAGGCCTTATTCTTTGACTTTTAAAATCAATTGTTCATGCAGTCAAGATGACCAAGCTAAGTAAAGGGAAACATCAACTACAGCAACACCTGTCAAAACAGATTGAAAAGAAAAACCCATACATAAGACATCGCACAGATCAATACCTCTATTTAATATGCAACATCATTTTATATCACAGTCTAAATATGCAGTACATACTGAAACAATTCACCTTGTATAATTTGCACATTAAAAAAAATTAAAATAATAATTAATAAAAGTCACAAAAAAGGGAAGTCAAATGTTCCCAGAGCACTAATGTTTTCACGCAAGTAGTACTTAAAGTAATAGTTCACCCAAAAATGAAAAGAAAAATTACTCATGCACAGATATAGACAAGTTTATTTCTTCATTGGAACAGATTTAACAGAGAAATGACATCACCAGTGGATCAGAATGAGAGTCCAAAGAGATGATAAAAACATCACAATTATCAAAAAGTAATCAACACAATTCCAGTCCATCAATTAACATTTTGTGAAGCAAAAAGCTGCTTGTTTGCAATAAACAAATCCATGATTAGGATGTTTTTTAACTTCAAACCATTTCTTCTGGCTAAAATGCGATTCCTCCATAAAATTGCTAATATTCCAGTGAAAATCTTGTCATGTCTGAATCAGAAGAGAAATATGCACAGATCAAGCACTGCTTAGCAAAAACAGTCCAAGGAAGCATTGTTATGGACTCGTATTTTGGCCAAAAGGGACTTTTAAAAGCTTTAATGATGGGTTTTTTTTCTTACAAACACACAACTTTTCACTTCACAAGCTGTACTGTAAATTGATGGACTGGAGTCATGTGGATTACTTATGCTTTTGATGTTTTATCAGCTTTTTGAACTCCCTGACGGCACCCATTCCACTGCAGAGGATCCATTGGTAAACAACTGAAGTAATGATAAATGTCTCCAAATCTGTTTCAAAAAAGAAACAAACTCATCTACATCTTGCATGGCCTGAGGGTGAGTTAATTTTAAGCAAATTTTCATGTGTGGCTGAACTATTCCTTTAATGTTTTGTGTGAAACATGCTGTAGAGATTATCTAAAAAAATAAAAAAAATAAAATAAAAACCTCTGATCACTTGCAAGTCCAGAATGTGCAGCTTTAATGGAACTTGCCATCACAATTCATCAGAAAACAATAAAAGAAACATTATTGTAAAGTCATTGTACACTAAATATGAGAATGAATTAAACGAGTAGGTTAATTGTTAATTAGATGTGAGTGTGTGTTGAATGATTTGGTACTTTATGTAGGTCTGCTTTGATGAGAATAACTGACCAATTGCCAGCCAAGCATTATTATTCTTCCTACGATATTCAATAAGGTTAAATAACTTTTATAATGACAATCTGCCAAGACGCACATTTACCATTCACACTATTTTCATGTTGGAAAGACACTGATGAGATATTGATGAAAGTTTCAGCCTTAATTCAGCACCTTTGGGCCTCAAAGCTCCCTTAACAATGAATTTAAGTTCTACCTAATAATGAACGATCAACACACTGGATGAGTAAACTGGCGTCGCTCCACTGGACTTTGTTTTGTCCTTCATGTTAAAAAAAGCATTATTCATATACTTTCAGACAGTGTTTTCACAGTGTATTAACCAGACACACTGCAATTTCTCATTCATTACATGGTGAGACACAATCCCACACTGCTTTAACACCAAAGACTGAATCCTTGCCTGAGTTACAGCATCATTGTGCCCTTGAAATGTCTTTCATGGTCAACCTTCATGATAACCCCTTGCCAAACAGAGGAAATTAAAAAGCTTACAATGAGTGGGACCAACTTTATGTAAGTTGAAGGAAAAGTCTGCTTCTGAGGTAAGAGTCAACGTGTGGAATTATACACTATCATCAATCATCTTTCCTGGAGATGTTACTGCCACACTTTGTCCTTGGGGAGACGTTTTATACCGAGCGGCCCATCTCCCCATCAGAGGCGTCTGTGCCATGTTTGTTTTATTGTTTCTTACTTTTATAAGATGCTGACAGTGCTGTGTTCATAAGCATTCTGCTAACGGCGCAGGTGTCGCTCTTATCCGAGTCTAATCTCGATGTTGGTGACCAAGGGACTTAATTACATTGTGAGAGCAGCATGTGACTGAAAAATATCTGGGTTCACTTTTAGATTTTTAGTGCTTAGAAAGTATTCCTCGAACTTTCTGGTAAGGGCTTTTGCTTTAAACGTCTAACCTCCAGTATGCAACTTCTGTGAATATGATTCTGCAATTAATGTACAGACTCTATTTAAACAATGTTAACGTCATCAAAAAATATAATATTAAACATGAATAAATCATTTTTCTTAAAATATGGTTTATCAGCAGGCAAATGTTTGTTCCTGGTATAAATGTTTGTATTCAATATTATTAATTTATATTATTATAAAATTATTGCCAAATTGAGGCATCTGACATACAATTATGGAAGCCTGTTTCCGCCATTGGGGGGAGGGGGGGTGAGGGAACACAAAAAAAAACAGATAATTGGGACTTTTCAATCTTTCCTCACAATTGCAAGTATATAGCTCACAATTCTAACTTTTCTTCTTGCAATTCTGAGTATATATCTCGCAATTCTGAAATTTTCCCAGAATTTCAAAAAAAAGTCTGAATTGGAAGATAAGAAGTCACAATTCCCTATCTATCTATCTATCTATCTATCTATCTATCTATCTATCTATCTATCTATCTATCTATCTATCTATCTATCTATCTATCTATCTATCTATCTATCTATCTATCTATCTATCTATCTATCCATCCATCCATCCATCCATCCATCCATCCATTCATCCGTGGAAACAAGCTTCCATATGAAAGGGCAATAAGATATTGCTCATTAATGTCTAGAAGTTAAATATATGCAATGCTTTCACTTGCGATAACAAAGACTATCTGGTGATGAATATAAGATGATCAATAACTGAATGAGTTCATGCTCTGGAGAAACCCAAGAGACATGGACATTCTTTCAGATGCAATAAGAAATCTCTCCTCATCTCTCCTCTCTGCCCTAATGAAATGAGCTCTGACAAATATTCAAGTTGTTTTCGTTTTCATTTTTTTTTTAACGAACAAATGACATCTATGCCTATTCAAGCATGCAAGTTCAATTATATGCCCATGCTCTATTAAAAATGTGATTTGCTCTTGTAATTGGCAAAAAGATCGAAAACCACAAGCAGTGTCTATAAAATACGCTACAAAGCGGCACATCTGATGACATATACAAGAGCTCAATTCAAGGCATGCTCCATGAAATAATTTTGAACCCTCTTAATGTTTTTTTCATATTTTGTGAGGTCTCGGAGGATGAGGAGGCTTTCTTATACAAAGCAAGAAGAAACTACTCTTTCACCTTGCCTACACACTCGTTTGTATGCATAGACAAACGCACTGCAGAAGGGAAGCTGAGTGGGAGGATTAGGCAGATTAAATCCAGGGCCCATGCCTCAGGTCTCGCTTTTTTAGGAATAAGAAATCTGAATGGAAAGATGGCTGCATGTTAAACCTGGTGTGATTCAGTGCCACATGTTGCTGCAATACTTAAGAAAAAAAAGCATATATCCTCCGGTGGACTCTGGAAAACAGGACTCAATTGTAAGGCCAAAAAAATTAAGAAATACAAAAATAAAAAAAATGGAGTGAGCAAAATGTATTAAAATGAAATTAAGCAGGGACATCATGCTTAATAAATATAATAATAATAATAATAATAATAATAATAATAATAATAATAATAATAGTTATTTTTAAAATATACACACATTTTTTGGAACTTTTTTGAAATTCACATTAATATTCCATTTAGCTTAATGGCTTAACACACATGCAATTAACAAAGAGTATGCAAAATGGTTAAAGTAATATCCTCTCTAAATGGACTTAGAGAATGGCTATTAAGACATTTAATTAGGTAAAGTCAAGAAAAAAACATTGCTGCCGTTTTTCAGAATTATACAATCATTACAGCCAAAACATTCACCCACAACGTTTCCTTCACACCTCGTCAAATATCTGAAAAGCAATTTCCAACCTCTCATTTCTCAAGGTGATTTGTGAACAACAGGAACTGGCATCTCTCTTCCACAAGGGTTTGCTGCTAACTATTTTTATCTCTCTCTCTCTTCATAAGTGACTAATCTATGAAGGGCTCCAGCTTCGTCTTTCCTCTGGCATCATTCACGAGGCCTGCGCTCTCTCTGCTTTCCAACCTGAGAGAAGTGTTTTATGGTTTGAGAAGGTGAGACACAGCTCTGCCTGTGCAGGCAGATCAGAGCTGTTTTATTGCAGCAAGGTTCTGCTGATATCTGCTGCAAATTCAACATCTTAACCTCTGTCACAACGCAGAGCCAAACAGCCCTTCCTCTAGGTAGTAGCTCTGATGCTTTTTGCTTCAGTAGAAGTTTATTTTAGACCGTTCTCTCCATAAACACATCCTGTGTGAGATTAGAAATATACACAAAATAAACAGAAAATTACACACAAAATCTGCACAAAATAAAGACGCACAAATGATCTTGACCTAGTTTACAAGCTAAACAGTAAAGGTTTGGAAAGAATTCAGATTGCATATTTGGAAAAATCTAGCATTATATCACTTGCTCAACAATGGATCCTCAGCAGTGAATGGGTGCCGTCAGAATGAGAATCAGTAATGTTGTAGTGTTTGTCAGTGTTATTCATTTCTTAGCTAAATTACCACACTACTCACAAGTGCAGATGGGTAAAATTCATCTTAATGCAATGAGACCATATCAATTTCAATTGACTTAGTCTTTGAAGATAACCTTATCCTATTTACCCAATTTGGACTCCATTTACTAGAATAGCACATAGCTACATTCTAAATATAATCGTTTACAATATATTTACACTAACATTTAAAGGTTTGAGTCTCTTTTGATCTCCAGGACTACATTTATCTGATCAAAAATACAGTAAAAATGCAGTAATATTGAAAAATATTGTTACAAATCAAAATAACTGTTTTCTATTTTAATATATACAAATAATAATTATTATTATCATTTCTGTGATTCCATTGACAACTCTTTCCCTTTACTCAGTTTCACATAATAACATTTAAATTTCAGTATTTACCTCGTTTGGTTTCAGTTAAATGTAAAAAAAAAAAAAAAAATTAAAAAATAAATAAATAAATAGACTAAGTGAATAAAAACAAACCAAAATATTTAAAAATTGGGTTGTACACTCATAAACAATTTTTGGTTCTGCAAATAACTTTTCAGTTCTTAAAAGAACCCTATTTTTAAGTAAACAACATTAAATATCCATTTTCTGTTATAAAGAACGTTCTGTGCAATGTAAAGGATAAAGGTTTTTCAAAGAACCACCAATGCCAATAAAGAAGCTTTATTTTTTAAGCGTGAATGATATCTGAAAGATGGAATTGAAATGCAGATGTCCTCAAAATTCTACTGACTGGCTGGGAAAACAAGCAACATGTTAAACAAAAGCTACAAGCAGTAACTAACAGAGATCTGACTTCCCAAGATCCTCACTTTCCTAAACGCCTATGAGATGTATATTGCATTATTAAGGTTACTAGTTCACATGCACTCTAAGTTGTATCCAATTCATTCTCCTTTTGCATTATTGTGTTTCTAATACATCTGATGTCATAAACCCAGCACATGGGACATTAACTCAACACTCATTCCGAGTGAATGGAAAACAACCAGCGAAAAGAAGCACTAGGGTTCAGTATTTGAGCATCAACCCATGCATAGCAGCACTGCTAAAGCTCTCTACTGTAGAGAGTGACATGTTTTTACAGCACCATCTAAAGTTAATCATCTTTGCAAAGCCTCTGATGCATCATGTTCTCAGCTTGTCAATAAAGCACTAATTCACTTATTTATGTCGATTCCACATGGTGAGGATCCAAAATATCAAACCATGGCTATGGAGTAGATGTTTTTATGTCTGTTGATTAAATCTGATTCCAATAGTTCGCACTACATCGCAATAAACTTTCAACCAGGGATTCGCCTGAAGCCCTGAGCCTCAAAATTTTAAACTCCCACAATCCCAAACATGATATTAAAATTAATATCTATAAATAAGTTTAGTATCATGATGCAAGATAAATTTCTTTGATGTGTATTGGGGGAGATACACTGTGGCTGGCAAAATAGTGGCTCAGTAAAGGGCAGCTGAAATGTCAGAAAAAGAATAAATAATTAATGTGCATATGAGGCAATATGAGATCCAACCAGCACAATATTGCATCCCGTTAAACATTCATAAAAAGGACACTGTTCATTTAGAAACAGCAAACATAGCTCAGTAAGAGTTAGCGATGCATCTGTGAGCTTTCTCATTCTGACTGAACTTAGTCAAATCATATATCTTGCTAGTTATTCTAGTTGCTCTGTTTATGGCCAACTAGACCAATAGCAGTGTCCACATTGTTACAGATTGGCAGACTGAAGTACTACACAAGCTGAACCACAATTCTGTCTAAATGATAAACGTAGTTCATAATGCTACAATTGGCTATTGATTATATTATTGACAATTGCTGATTTAGCCAAAATAACACATCATGTTGTGCCTTAAGACCAACATGTCAATAGAAACACTCATCAATATTGGAAAAAATAGATATAAAAATGACCTTACACTTTTCTGCAACCTTGGTTCTGAAAGTATATTTCCCTCTCATTTTCTCCAGAGGGATTAAAAAAATAATAATAATTCAATAAGGAGTCCTAAGCCATAAACCGAACCAATCAGCTCTGAGATTTATATAATTATTTATATTAATATGTTATTATTTTAAAATTCAATTTAAATAATTCAAATCAATGAACTGTTGCCCATAAAGCTTTAATAATAATAATATTATTATTATTATTATAAACTCTATTATATTTTTATTGTTATGGTATAGTATAATATATATATATATATTTTTATTATTGTTTTTGATTTATTATTATTAATTAATCGCATCCAAAATAAAAGTTTTTGCTTACATAATATATGTGTGTGTACTGTGTATATTTATTATGGATATATAAATACAAACACATGCATGCATACATTTAAGAAAAAAAAATATGTGCTATTTTAATATATTAAATATGTTTATGTACAATATAAAATATAAGAATATAAATACATAAATGTATATACATGTAAATATTTAAATATATATACTCTATTAATCGTTTGACAGCACTAATTATAATATAAAAACTATATTATACTATATCACTATATGTTTAAAAATAATATATTTAAAAAAAAATTGCAAACCATTTCGTTAGGAACAGTTTGGTCTTGTTTGATTTGTCACACATTAAATGACTTGCAGAAACCTGCTGTTGCTCTCTACAGAAACACTGAGATGCTCAAGAGCGAGTGAGTGGAACCACAGTGATTGATACACATCAGAAGCAGTGAATTTTAAGACAGCTATAAATCAACAACAGATCAATACTGTTTACCTTGATCACAAATCATTGTTTGCAAAGGTAATTACAAGGTTTCTTAACATAAATCCTTGCCATAACCTTGTCTTGTCTGATGGACTGTGGCTCTTGGCCAGATATTGAACTCAACCTCATGCAAATAGGCATGATGATGATACTTGTTTGGTCTTCCTCTCTCAGACGCCATTATGACTTTGCAGAAATGAGACTCTTTAGAGTCAGTGGCCATGGCATATTGCATTTATGTATTGAGGCAATTTAGTTAAGATTGATTTAAAAGGTAATATGTGCATTCAGTTAGCTTAAAATGGCACTGAGTTGAACAACAGACGAAAATCATAGGCTAAGCAAATCAACAATGTTGCTTGAGACCTACAAAAAGGTCCCAAAGGTTAATATTATTGGAAAATGTTTCACGTTCTGCAATGATGCATAAAAATGATCAAAAATATCAGACTTAATGTGACAAAATACTTATATTTCAAGCAGATGTTGTTCTTTTGAACTTTTCATTTATTAGAGAATCCTGAAAAAAGTATCATGGTTTCTACAAAAATACTGAGCAGCACAAATGCTTTTAACATTGACAATAATAGTAAATGTTTCTTGAGCATCACACCATGTGACCCTAAACATGGTGTAAATTTACAAAAAGTAACAAGGTAGTATTCTCATTACTTGGAAAAAGCTGGCACAATATCCTCAAGCACTGCAGGCAAAACTTTTCAGTAACACACCATGAAGAAATGACTCTACTCGCGTTTGAACAAGAGAAGGTCAAAGGTGATTAAAAACAGCAGGGGGTTGGGGGGGTGGGGACTGATGTGAGTCACGGCCCTTAACTTGTAACAGTCATGCAAAAGTCCTCCCCTGTCCAGTTACGCTCATCAGCATGGCCTTCCAGTGGCTACCATGGAAGATAACCCATAGACACAGGGCTGTAAAGTTTATAAGGGCTTTGGGGAGAGATGATATCTTTTAATTAAAGTTCCGGGTGGAAATAAATAAACGGGTTACAGCTCGCCCAAATTCGTAGTATTTTATCTTGAAGAATTTCACGGCAAAGGAAACCAACTGCATATAAACCACCCTGCACTTAAACTTTAGGTGAAACAGTAAACACTAAAGTCGCTAAGAGTGCAGTGCAATGGGGCTACATAATGATTACTAATGGTGCATATTCAGATATACTTCTTGATAGACCAAGTTCAGCCGGAGGAGATCAATCAGGAGACTCCAGGAGCAAAGCGTTGTTTGAAATCACCCTGCGTACAGTGAGATCCACTCTAGGGTTTCTTCTTCCACATAATAAAACAACAAAGGCTTGACTGACATAAGGCTTTCAGGCACAGACAGACCGGCTGGAGGAAGGCTGTTGTGTTTAGCTCCTAGTTGGCAGCTCCCAGCCATTGGAGCAACTTCAGTTTTTTGAACCACGAGGCAAGCCTTGTCAAAACCAGGTATGGTCATAGATGATCATGAGGAAGTGCTGAAACACTTGCATCATCAATCATCTAGACTTACTCTTAGCACAACACTGCTGCAAAGAAATGCCATGCATTAACTTATTCAGTTGGAATATTGTGGCCATACCAAAAAAAAAAAAATTGTTTTTATTTTTGCAATACTCTAAAAGCAATTCAATGCAAAATGTGCACACTAGATTGCAGTAAAAACAACCATTTTTATTCCTTTTCACACAAATTATGATTACGGGGCAGACATGGAAGCTTGTTTACAATACAAAAATAAGGTAAGGTAATTGTGACTTTTTATACAGTTTACATCTCAAAATTATGACTTTTCTTCTCACAATTACGAGTTCTTCTAGCAACTGCGAGTTAATGTATTGCAACTTTGAGATGTCAAGTCAGAATTGCAAAATGTTTTTATCTCACAATTCAAACTTTTATCGCTATATCTAGCAATTGCGAATTAACATCTTACAATGAAAAAAAAAATAGCAAGATGTATTCGGATTTTTTTTCTCACTCTCTTATTTCCCCGAAGTTTATATCTCGCAATTGTGAGTTAACATCTCGTAATTCTCCGTTTATATCACAATTTGGGTATGAGCACCATAAAACATGAGTCACAATACTAAAAGAACTCAAATACTTGTAGAAGTAGGCTAAAGTGCCATGGATGCTACAGCAAATCTGTTTTCAAGCACGTTTGCTTTTGTTAACACTATCTGTTAGGTTTAAGGTAGGGTTCAGTGTACGTGGTACTACATAAATGTCGCAAAAGAGCCACTTCATTTTTCATTTCTGAACTGCCGTGGTACCTATAACAACCAGTGTAAAAAAAACATAGCCACATTCACATTCATTTGTTTTGAATAAAACTGAATGTGCTTTTAGCACCACTCACTGGACATTTCACTTTGAAAGTGTCGCAAAACTTACAAGAAGCAATGTAACATCATTTTGAAGAAAATTATTTTCCAGTGAGTCTGAGTTGCAGGCATCTGTTCTTGTGCACATCAAGAGTTTTGAATCCCATCAACAATACACTCGCAATCACAGCTTCCTATCACAAAAATTACTTTATCCTAAATCTGACTTTGCTCATATTACATATGAAACCTAGATGACTCTGACGAATGATGTACAGTAAGCCACGATTGAGAAACCGCTTACGACTCAATAAGGCTGTCTGATAGAAATGCACTTAGACAGTAATTTCTGACCTGAACAGCCAACATTTTCTCAGGACAGAATTTCTGTCTGCACTGCAGCGATCCAGAGTGCCAAAATGACATTATTCATCCTTAGCTTCCTCATGTATTTCACATTTAAATCCTGCGAGAGTCCTGACACAGTCATCCAAGCACTTTAGGGCTTGACTCTACTGCAGAGACAGAGCAACACAGCTTCACCTTTCCAATGCTGCCTGCCCGTCGGTGTATTTTAACACTTTTTCCCCACCAAATTTCACATGGTCTGTTAAGGCTCAGAAGGAATATTTTTTTTAAACATGTGTTTGAGAGAGATATCAGGTGAGAGAGCTGGAGGTGTGTGGGCACAACTGTAGCTTGTACTGCTGGGCCTCCTTGCAAAAGTCAACAGCTCTCAAACATTATAGTTAAAACTTCTGAGGTCCTGATAAAGAGCTATTACAGACAATAAGACAAGTCAGTATAACAACAATAATAATAATAATAATACTTAATATTTATAATACTACAGAAATATTAATAATTGTTCTTATTATCATTATTATACTGAAATTATTATGATAGTTAATTGATGACTATTATTAAAATAATTTATGATTATCAATATTATAATATCATTCATAATTATAATAATGAAAATAATTCAACTTTCTATAGTAAATCAGCATCAATAATTAATTTACATTAATACTGCAATTAATAATAATAATTATTATTATTTTTTAAATGTCTTTTTTGCATCATATCTTTTTTAAAATATTGAAAAAAAAATAAAAACAATAATAATCAGCATTATCAACAACAACTGCATTTTAATTCTAATTCTAATTATTATTACTACATTATCAATAATAATAATAATAATAATAATAATAATAATAATAATTCAACTTTCAGGAATTTCTCTAGTCAATCATCATTTAAATTAATAATTAATTATAATTTTGTCACAAAATAATTATTAATTGTCACAATTAATACTCATTTTGTTTGTTAATAATTATTTAAAAATGTTTTTCTTTGTACCATTACATTTTTAAAAATGTGTTTAAAAGAATAAAGAACAGAACTAATATAAATACTAATAATAATTAGTATTATTAGCACGATCAGCAAAAATAAAAATTATTTATCAGCAATAAATGAAAACACTTTAAATCTTCAGTAATAATAAACAATAAATAATACTACAACTATATTATTATTATTTGTATTATTTTAATGTATTAACATTATTATTATTATTATTAACAATCTTAGCTCTGTATAAGTTCTCTAGAAGTTCTTAGCGGTGACTTAGCAGTAATTCCTGGGTGAAACTAATGACATAAAAATCTGTTTCAGGATGTGTCTGCTTGCTATGGAAAAGGGGCTGTGCCCAAAAACTACTGAGAAATTATAACCAGACTTGAAGAGCATGTCTAATTGTATTTGATTACTGTGCATCAACCAATACTGAGGTAAAACATACTTTACATTTTGTGCAAAAGTGAGATTCCCCAGCAAAAAGAAAAAAAACAAAAAAACAATGATGATGCATTTAAATACAGATTAAAAGAAAACTAAGTCTTTTGTCTAGTTTTTTCTGCTCTGTCTGCCTAAAAGATGACTGTCTGTGGGAAATTTGTGATGACCTGTGAAAGACTCTAGAGTCTTGTGTATTTATATCGCTTTGTCTGCTGTAAATGGATACTGTTGTCATTACCAAAACAATACAAATTATTCACACATTTATCCTCAGTAAGAACTGCACTGTTGTTTGAAACAGTATCTCTGAATTGCAGGGTTGCACATTAGAGGTTCAATGCAAATGCAGACACATCACTCTTACGCAAGTAAAAATAACCTTTCATTGGGGTGGGAGGGGCTCCTCATTGATGATTCATCATGGAATAACGAGGTGCCCTTTTTCTGCCATCTTAAAAATGGGGCCATATGCCAAATCATGCAAAACATATGGAATTTTCATTAATACAGCCAACCTTTTCAGCTACAGCCTGCAAGATATTTATCAAAGAAAAGCCCAAAAGCTCTTAATCTAGTTGGGTTTGTGATGTGAAAAGCCAACACAGTAGAAGGGAACATCGTTTCAGCAGACAGACCACGGTCAACTTATAGTGCATCCTGCCACTCTGCCAAACAAGGCCAGAACACTAGATAGTGATCTTCCCAGGGGAGATCGACAAAAAGCACTTATACTCACTAAATGCTTGCTTCTAACTTGAAAGCACGTTTCAACCCCTTTGTCCTTCACAAACCTATATATGGCCAATTTACTATTCACTATCAGACAAATGATAACCGGTTCACTTTTGTCACATGAATAAATAAATAAATAAATAAATTATTCCTATATTACTATTACTACTACTAATAAAATCAGATTAATCAACTTTTTTTTTCTAGTCAATCATCATTTAAATTTACAATTAATACATAAATAGCACAATTATTAATGATTATTATTTTAAGTTGAAGTTCAGGATTTTCCATTGTAAGTTATTTAAACGTAACAATTTAAATGTAACTTGCATTAACACTGCAATTGATAATATCTTTTAATCGACCATAAATGTGTAAAACATAATACTGAATGTTAAAAAGTTAAAATGATAACAACTATAATAATCTCAAATGTCATAAATCATCTAGTTAGTCATCATTTAAATGAACAATTAATTGCTTTCAATAAAACACAAGAATTATTACCCTAGATTATTATTTTTAGATGTACCATAAATTCCTTAAAATAATATATTTTTAAAAGATAATAATTATAATTATTATTATTATTAAGAAAAAGCAATAGTATTTTAAGTAATTTAAATATATTGTGGTGTTAAGGTATGCAGTTATTCGTTAATATAAATGATAATTGACAATAAAAACTTCCTGAATCCTGAAATTTTATTTATGAATTATTTACAACTAACGATTAACTGCTTACATCAGTGCATTTATTAATATAGTTTAAATGTAGCATGTACCATAAACTTGTGGAAAATAATACTGATTTTTTTTTTTTTTTGCAAATTATTATTATTATTATTATTATTATTATTATTATTATTATTAATATTACATTCTAAATCTCATGAATCAATTTTTTGGATCTTCTAGTCAATCATCATTTAAATTAGCAATTAATTGCTTACTTTAATACCACAATTATTAGAAAAGCATTGTGCCCAATGTAAGCATACTATTGGTCAATGACTGCGCTTCTAGTGTCTAGTTCATTATACATGGCCTTCAAACTGAGGTAAGTCAATGGATAATGCATTACAATTAAAATGCAAAGCGTGAAATGCTCTGGCACAGAAGGACCTTTGAGTAACAACCTCACTGTAATTTTCGCTTAATTAGTCGAACACATCCTGGAGTCAAAAACCAGGACGACTAAATATTGAGAGTGCCTCTTCTGCACGCGTCTGCCACGTTAATTCTTTCCACCCTTGGGACATAAAGGGGTCATGCCCAGCTTTGGTTATTAGACGTGTTGAGATGCGGTTGCAGTTGCTTAAAGACATCTCAAGAAGACTGGATGCTCAAAACAAAAGAAAACACACACACACACACACACACACACACACACACACACAAGCAAATGTGTGGCTAAAAGTTCTCATTAACGTATTAATTGAGAAAGTTAAGGGCATATGCCTCTTGTCAGGTTGTTATAAAACAGCACAAAACTCTAAGGAACGTGTGCAAGATGAAGAGCTGGCGAAATCTGCCCACAGGAGGTGATATTACGAATCTTGGCAGCGGATCAATACATCCCTGCCTGGTAGACCCTGGCCATCGAGTTTTCAGTGTAGCATCCACCCAGCAAAGGCCACTATAATGAGCTGAGCCATCTATTGGGATCCTCCAAATTACCCTGCTGAGGTTCATCTAGGGAATTAAATGGGAGAAGGAAGATGCCCCAAGGCAGTATTATGCTCGTTGGAGCTCTCAATCACCACACATTACCATCTAATAACGCAGCCTCTGTCTCCTGAGAACCACAGAAATGTGCCATTGCTCAGCAATTAAGCTCTGAGTTGTATACTGTTGACACACAGCTTTTGTTTTTTCCCCCTATTTTGCCACCTCATTCCCAAGTGCCCCTTTTCCCCTCCGCACCATGTCAAGACCTCTGGGTAGACTCTGAACGGGATGTCTTGGACCATTGTGTTCTCCTAAAAATATATATATATGTTGCACTTTTGACTTTTCACTTTACTTGCATCATTCTCCAGCATGCTGAGAAAGTATCAAGTTAGTTTGTAATATAGAGGAGCCTCTGAAACCTCAGTTTTGCCCGCGAGGTTGGTTTAAGATAGCTTACTAAGACAACAATGTCCCAAATATCTTTTTTTTTTTCATTATGCATCCACCTCACCCAAGCAAAAATGCAACATTCCAACTAATTTTTTCTTAAAAAATGCTCCAATAATTCACTTAAAAACTCATATCGCTGCATAAAGAAACACGGGGGACTGTGGAAAATTCATTTTAGCAAATGCTATTGAGCATACAACACCTAAGATTTGATCTTATGACCTATGCTCAATTGCACAATAACTTTTAATTGGCTAATGCATTGTTCATGCATACAGGGATTTCACGTCTGGCCGTTATGATCAGTCGTGTGGGCGTTCCTACTGCTGGATGCTCTAATGTTAATAGCGGGCTTCACATTTGATGTGTTGCTGGTAAAAATGTCACATTTTGACAACAAAAATGCTAATAATGTACACTGTGAAAGGGAAGATGTTTGTATATAAATTGCAGCTGTGCATAATGCATCATATCATGAAGAAGATGAATTGCATGAGTCAAATTTGCTTAGAATGTCTACAACTTCTAAAATGACGTTAACTACATGTTTTTATTATTAAATCTCTTTATATTGGAAAAACAAACAAGAGAATAGCAAAATCACTCACAGTCACATTACAGCGTAATCTCATTATTCCTACAGTAAGTATTTATACGTAACATTAACACATATTTTTATGTGTTTGGATATAAACTGAAAATATTGACAACATTCAAAGCACCAAAGTATTTATGTATACAACATTTTAGAGAGTTTAAACAACTATAATATCAATGAAACATCCACCCAGTCCATCAATTAAAGTCTTGCGAAAACCTGTTTGAAAAGCAGCTCCTAAGGTTAATGCAGCAGATACCTTTGTCACTACAGCTTATGTGAGATATGCTGTTCTTTTTTTAAATAAAGGTTGGAGTTGTTGTTATATTCCTGGAATTAGTCTGACATTCTGTAAAAATAAATAAATAAATCAAAGATTTTTATTATTCTGGCTTGTGCTTAAATTTCTAGTCTACAAACTGGAGGAGGAAAAATAAAAAAGTATTTTATTTATCTACAGATAGATCTGACAATATTGAACAGAAGCAACCTTTTCTTTTTGCCATTCTTTATGTCCCAATGGAATATTGTGGTTTTTAAACCCTCAGGCAATGCTCCAGTATGTTGACCTCATCTATATCTGCTACTTCTGTAGTGAAGCTCGGTGCAGGACGTAGTCAGCGATAAGAGTTTCATTCTGCCTCACTCGATCACACTTCTGAAGCTCCTATTTTGATTTATGCTTTCTTGCATCCCAGAATTTATTTAAGGAATTTTTTTTAAGTATTCACAAAGCTGTGGTGTTGTTGCTCACATATTGATTGTCCAAGATGCCCTGGGTGCCTTGAGAGAACTTAAAACAAGAAAATAGCTCAGGTGGAGAAAACTAGTTTATCCGAGTTTCTTTTAGAAAGGGTACCAGACTGGATTTGCATGCATTGAAATTCTGCTGTACATGCCAAAAACAGGAAGTACAAAATTAAAAGTGAGACAGTACTGTAAAGATTTTTGTACAAAAACTCTGTGACGCACATAAACAATCAAACAGAAGTCAGCTGGATGTCACCACGTAGAACTCATCCCAAAAAAAAAATTAAATTAAATTAAATATCCATCTCTTTAACATCTTAATTATTTCTCTTAGACATCATTGCAACATCATCAAGAAAGCAGAGAATTTTGTTGGAAGTCTCCTGCTTTTCAGAGAGAAAAAGACCCCTGTAGTCCCACACATTTCCTTCAAAAGAGATTTCACAAATGTCACAAACTGTGCTTGGATGCAAAGTCTCCAATCAACAGCCAGATGCTAAAATAAACTCAAACATTTCTCATTAAATTCTACCATAACCAAGCTGTCTGAGTTTTGCTATCCAAATATACTTCAAGTTTAGCAGGAACTAATTTTTGCATTTTATGAACAAAACACACACACACACACACTTAAATATATATACAGTATATGCCTTAAAAAAGGCCATTTGAAATCATAAACCATTAAAATCAGATGATTTTAATGCTACAAATACCTTACATCACAAAGACATGATCTTTGGAGGAATAAAAACAGCACATCTAATGCACTGTAGGATTCATTAGCTTAATCCAGGATTATTGTGCCTGTTTTGATGGTTAATCAAGCATTGGCTTATGCCATGGTGACATGGGTTTGCATAATACTTCAGACTTAACAAAGGAAGGAGGAATTGAATTATCCAAATAGAAAAAAGGCAGAAACCACATAAGTGTCATTCTCTGGTGTTTTATATCAGATGTAAGAGCTACTGTACAATACAACTGAAGTTCTCTTTCTTAATGACACGTACCCTTATCAAAATTCAGTCATTACACATGATTAAAACACTGATCCTCTCATCCTTATTAAGATCTTAATTTGTTCGGCATGTTGAACATCTCTGTTCTTTCTCATAAAATCTTGCTTCATTACTCAGAGAAGTCAGAGCGTTAAGTGTCTACGGCTATACTAACACATTAACAATCAGCCTTGAACCATGACTGCTTTATAATGGTAATAAAAAGTGCACATTTACAAAACAGAGTGAGGACCAGAGAAATTTATGATCCATTTATGTCATGTGATCTCACATCATCCCTACAGCATATATACAGTATGTGGGCATGTAATGTGCATTCCTGCTTCACTTACCTGCAAAATATTCATTTAATTATATATGTATGCATTTATTTATTTATTTGAATGCTGCTATGGTACTGCTATTATCTAATGCAAATAGTACTTTGCAAACCAAGTTTGTTTTAATATCAAAAGTTGTGTGTCTAATCAAATCTACATTGCTTTTAGTTGAAATTCATCTATCATTTGGTAAAAGCCAGCCAAATTGGAAAAATGCCAGCATCTGGTTTTGCATTTGCGCATATTGAGCTGCCTAATATAATATTTGGCACAGTGTTTGTTCATCATAATTTTAATAAAATCAAGATTTCCATCACATATTTTTGTTTACTTTTTTCCGTGTTGGATCACATTTTATCAGCGTCAGATGTAAAATCCGGGTCCTGAAGCGAAAACCAGTCGAGAAGCAAGGAGTATATATGTATATTATTTAATAAAATCCTTTGCACTGCATAATCTGAGGTTTTGCATGGTATAAGAAATGCCTTTTCATCCTCAGCATATTTTATTTTTCACTACAAATTACTGTAATATGTTTATGGCAGACAAGTAATTTGCACACATAACAGAGAGGATGCCGGGAAGATTAATACCCTACTTTATTTTAAGTGAAAATGCTTATTACCACAGAGACTGCCTGGGGAGAAACAGATACTCATCTTTCATTAAAACATCCACTGCTAAATGCACTCGGCCTACAGCTTTGCACAACATCCATGGACCTGGACCTGAAAACACACTGGGTGTTGCTTTCTGAATGCAATCGATGTGATTATCCAGTTCAGTGCAAATGAACGATGCAATAACCAATGATAGCTGGCCTGCAAAACAAGATCTGCTCAGACCAGTTCTATTAAAGGCTCAGAAACCCTTAAAGGTATATTGCACCCAAAAATTTTAATTTGCTGAAAATATACTCACCTTCATGTCATCCAAGATGTAGAGTGGTTTGTTTCTTCATCAGAACAGACTTGGAAGAATTTAGCATTATATCACTTACTCACCTTTGCAGTGAATGGGTGCCGTCGGAATGAGAGTTCAAACAGCTGATAAAAACATCACAATAATCCACAAATCATCAAAGCAATAAACAAATACATTGCTAAGATGTTTTTAAATTCAAACCAGCAAATAGTCCTCTATTGAAAATGTTGCTTTCTCCAGTAAAAAAAAAAAAAAAAAAAAAGTGGTATGTCTGAATAAGGAGAGAAATATACTCAGATCAAGCACTGCTTACAAGCAAAGTGTGTAGATTACTTGTGGATTATTGTGATGTTATTATCAGATGTTTGGACTCTCATACCGATGGTACCCATTCACTGCTGAGGATCCACTGGTGAATGATGTAATGATACATTTCTGTTCTGATGAAGAAACAAATACAACTACATCTTGAATGGCCTGAGGATGAGTGAATTTAAAGAAAATATTCTTAATTTTGGGTGAACTATTCCTTTAATTAATTATTTGAGATTAGGATCATTTAAAAAGTGATGGATCAGACCACAATACTATAATTTGGACAAGTAGATTATAAAAAATATATAATTTAAAGTCCAGTCATGCATGTATCTTAAGCCAGAATTTTGGACTTAATTTGAATAAGCCTGTTAGTGAATGTCATGGTTATCAACATCTAATTCAATGCCACAGAGCAAAAATACTGTTATACAGCAAAATATGAGGTTGAGGTTAGGTCAAACAAGCCTGATCACTCTGTATGCATAAACCATAAGTGTTAACTTTGAAAGTTATAGTGTACAGTCAAAGAATAACACAATCCCATGAGTGAAGCAATATTTTAATCTCTCAGTGACCTCTGATAATAATGCTGACTTACAAGTCTAAAAGTGCTCACTTTTGCACTTACATAACTCCTCTCAAGTGCAACAAGTCATACTGAGATGTCTCTTCTGGCAGTCAAAATGCTCAGTTTTAATTAGTAACAGATATCACCCCCACAAATACCCAGCATTCCAATTTTCCACAAGAGTGTTTTTCTATCAGCAAAAACGGCCTTTACTCAGACAGAAAGAGCTGCAGGAGACTGCTCAGTATGTGTATCAGAACATCGGCTTCCAGGACTTCAAATAAAACAGTAAGTGTAAAGAAAGGGAAACTATTTCAATACATAAAACCTAGATTGTCTCATTTGTAAACAGGTGATGATGCTAGTAAAGCAGACTAACACAATGTATAGATGTTAAATCTTTAGGTGTATGTTGCTCTGATGCCTACGTATATTCCTTCTGAACTATTTGATTGCGTTACTGGTTTTCAAAAGGAAGGAAATTTGCATTTCGCTAGCTGTTTTGTACCCTATACTGAAACGTAACATGCTGGAAGGAAATTCAGTTTATCATCTAGTACTCTTATTTATTTATTTATTTTTTTATTTTATTTTTTTTTTGATCTGGTGATAATGTAGGATTGGAATAAAGTTATAAAATTATAAGTTGATATGTGCTGTTGATGTGTAAATGAAAAATGCTGCTGTACTTTGTCATTTTTCCTCAAGTCATTTGTAGCGCATGAGGGCTGCTTATGTTTATTCAACATGAAAATGCTCCAAAATTCCCAGATTCCTTTTTTTTTTTAACTGTTGCCATGTAAGGCTGATTCTAAGAATTCTGCAACAGGAAAAAAAAATAAAAAATAAAAAAAAAAATCTATATATATATATATATATATATATATATATATATATATATATATATATATATATATATAGACATTATATAGTGGATATATAGTGGATATATATATATATATACATTTTTTATTTTATTTATTTTGTAATATTATGTTTTTATTATATTCCTGTACAACACAATTTTTTGTCCAATCAAATGCACTTTAGAATATCCCATCCTCTAATACCACCATCAAATGACTAGCAAGTAGAAAATCAAGTTTTGTGTCTGATGAAACTATAGGCAATTTAAAATTAAATGGCTTGTCAAGGCATTTCATACACTCTGAACTGCACTCCATCTTCAGTTACTGTAATTTGAAAACACTGTTGTCAGTTTGTTTGCATGTTTTTTTATTTTATTTTTTTCTAATCACATGTACATGACTTATGCGACAGTCAATATTTTTAGCAAGATAAATGACAGTAGTTTTAAAATGGCCAACAAGCCAATGTGATAATATTGTTTTGGTAGCGGCATTGATTCATCAGCCTGTCTCACACTGACCTGTAATGCAATTTAAAGCAAGCAGCTCTGATTATTTGACCACATCAACAGCTCTGCTCATTGTAGGGGACGAATTAAGCTCAATACTGTTATCTCAGTCTCATACTGAATCAGTAATACAGCTCTGCAAAACCCTGCATTTAAACAATTTTTTTCTTACCATATCCATTGTTCAAGCTGGATAGGAGGATTGGAACATTGTTACATTGAGCATTTTTTTTTTTTTTAATTAAGATTTCTACATCATCTGAAAGCTGAATAAAATAAATAAATAAGCTTCCAAATGATGTATGATTTGTTAGGATAGGATGATATTTGGCCGAGATTATTTGAAAATATAACTATTTGAAAATCGTGAATCTGAAAAAATCTAAATATTGAGAAATTAGAATTTCACTTTTTAAGTTGTGTATTTTGAGTCTTTGTTATATTATTTTAATTGTTTTATATTAATGATAATTTGTGTTTTTATGTTTTGATGGTAAGGAAATTTACAAAATATCTTCGTAGAACATGATCTTTACTTAATATCCTAATGATTTTTTTTTGGCTATAATTTTAACCTATACAATGTATTGTTAGCTATTGATACAAATATACCTGTGCTACTTATGACCAGATCCAGGGTCACATTTAGCATTACACTATATTGTTAAGAATCTCTGCATTCATTGTAATATTTAAATATGTCTTTAGTATAGTATTTAAATATGTTTAAAGTAGTTTTAAATATTTTTAAAGTAGTAACAAAAACAAATGTTTTAAAGGCTCAAAAACTGTCAAGTGGTGTAACCATAAAGTAAATATTTATCAAATATATTTTCATACACCTTAAATTGACTTCAGTGTACATAATATCACTATAGATAAAGAACATAACAAATATGTATAACTTATTTAAAACAGAAAAGTTAAAAAAAATCTTCATAATATTCTTGATCACAATATACATGATTTAAAAAAACAAATAAATTTTTACAATTTAAAAAAAAGGTATTTTATGAGACTTTTTTCCTCTTAAGTTACAGTCTCAGGACAGTTAAACCACTACAACAATTTTGACTTTAAAACCCACAAAACTATAAAAAATTATTGATTTAATATAAAATTAAACATAAAATTATAAACATGTTCATCAAGAGGTTATAGTCAATATGAATACACGCATAATGCCACTGATACTATTGCATGTGTTTTTCATGTGCATTTGCACACACATTAAATGTCTTTCTCAAATCTTATTCTTGCTGCACAGCATGCGGCGTCGCATTGTTTCCTGTTTATTTGTTTTTGTTATTTTCAATTATTGCGGATGAATGACACATCCGTGTAAACTGCCAATCATACGTCAGTTGTAATCGTCCTTGTCATAAGCACGGTTCAGCGATGTCAATCAAATTCACATTTCCTGGTGTTACCGTGACAAATTGTGTGTGTGACTGAGAGGTCTGATTCTCGGCAGACTCCAGCCCTACAATGAAGAAACCACTTCTAACCTGATATCCACACAGACTCTTCTGTCCCCTTCAACACCTGACAGATAATATTTCATCATTTTTCTAGATACGGAGTGTGGCGAGACTTTATGTCCAGGGGCACATTGTATGTTTACACCCCTGGGTTGAGGTTGAATAGTGTCTGTGCTGCTCTGTTACTGGCCATATGTACACTTTTAGACGCTGGTGTCCCTGAGGCATCATCTGCCTCATTTCCTGAAGCACTTTACAACAAAAATAAGAGGAAATCGAATGGAAGTTTGGTGTTTTTGGCTGCCTCCTGTTGTGCCGTGCCACTATTTATTTCTTAACACCTTAGCCTACAAAAACAGCCTCGTCAAGCAGCAATCACAACAACCCTATGATGTAAAGGTTAGGAAATGCCCAGCGTGCCTGTCAATAGATTGATACACACTGTGAAATATTTAAATAACAAAAATTGCTTTGGTAAAAACCTGTAGGTGGTTAACAGTATGCTCCCTTACTATATAACTATATATATATAGGTTAGGAAATGCATATATATATATATATATATATAACTATATATATATGGTGGACATTTAATGTAAATTTACAGGAACACACTGTTAAATGTACAGCTTTTGACTGTCAAAATAACAAGTCATCTTAGAATTTACATTGAGAAGATGCAGTGCTTCACATGTTACACTTCAAATTTGGTTTTTCATCAAAATAACAACTTCATATTAGTTATATGCATTAAAGGGATAGTTCACCCAAAAATTACCCACCCATTAATTACCCACCCTCATGTCGTTCCAAACCCGTAAGACCTTCATTCATTTTAATTTTATGAAGCTATGAGAATACTTTTTGTGCCCCACCCCCCAAAAAAACAATAACAATTTATTCAGCAATTCCTTTCCCCGAGTTACCATCTTCTGCCATTCTGGAGAGTACCCCAGAATGTTATCAACGTAATGAGCATTGTTTACGTTCAGTAGGCAGCACACGCATACTGAACGCAAACAACGCTGATTGCATTGATTACATTCTGGGGTACAGAATTTTCATTATTGGGTGAATTAACCCTTTAAGGTTTTATGTTACAATAAGGTTTATTGCATTATTTAAGTGTCATACGAGTTACCATGAGGGTGTTTTGTATTTGTCTGCATGACACTACACTTTCTATGTAGTAGAATTTACTTCGGAATAACGTCTAAATATGTACTTATGTGGAATAGCTACTTTTGATAACCTTCTTCATTCTCTTTATCACCAGTGTTATTACAGTATGACTGCTCTCGGTATAGGTTAAAAACAGATTTCAATAACAGCAGGTTAAGCTAATTCACCAAAAAGGGCTTTTGGATTTACTGGTTTATTTATTTTCACATTTTTTTTTTCTTTTTCTTTTTTAAATTACAGTCATTTGAAACTGTAAAATTTACAGTTTGTTCAGGAACAGTTGCTTACACTGTTACTGTATGTGTATATACACACACACACACACACATACATACACACACATATATATACACACATATATATAAATATAAAACCACAGCTGTCAGTTTTAAAAAAATATATATAAAAATCATTACATGTATAAATAACCAAAATAATTATAATAAAATAACTATCTGTACCAAAAAAATAAATAAATAAAGTCACAAACTCTTCATATAAAAACCTCACCCATTACAAACAGAATACAAAACAAATACATGCAGCTAGTTTTATAGACTCTTCCAATCCTAATAAATAACTAGTAAATAAAAAATCTGGTTTATTTTGAGCAAACACTTAACCTTCAATGTAAAAGACATGTACACGTAAGCGTACACGTTGTTCATCAAAGTTGCTTGCATATTTGCTGTATTTTTACAGAATTATTCAGGCAACCACAGCTGCCAGTTTTATTCTATAAAAACAGATGATTTTTAAAGCAGTGTATTTGTTTATTTATGTGAAACTTAATCCAGTATTTTAGCTCAAGCTCAAAAGTTTTTTAAAGTGTAAAATGTACAGACTGTTCTGTAAAGATGCTATAATTTTTGCTGTATTTTACAGTATATTTGTTTATCTTTTTTTTTTACTTGGTCTATTATTTTAGTTTAAACCCAAACCTCACTGCTCAAAAAAGAGAAAGTGAAAGAGAGGATTAACAGCTTGTATTTCTCCTTACAGCACAGGTCAATAACCTCCTTTGGATTCACAACGTGTTAAGGTCACGAGGGAGCACAGATAAGCATATAGATTATTGTTAAATAGGAAATGCCACTACAAGACCATGCCAAGCCATGCTGTTTTCTTTTAATGATCCTCTTTGAGATCCTAAAGGGCCGATAAATGACTGGTGATGGGTGGTTAATCCTGTCTATAGTAAACACTCCAGCCTGGCCAGGTCTTATGCTCATCTCTCTTTATCCAGGTATCATAATTTATTGATAGAAAAACTTGCATTCGTTTTCCATAATCCATCTGTAAATTGGAAGTCTGCCTCTCATAAAACGATCTGTTGATACAAATATGTATTGCATTCTGTGATGTGCATTCAAGCGTTACATAAGGGAGATTTACTCTCTGAGCTTAATCTGAAATACTGATGCAATGATTAGTGTTTATACCATATGGAATTCTTATGGTACATTACAAAATTCATACGTTCTATAATACTTTAAAAGTTGAAGCAGGTAAAAGCTGGTACCTGTTTAAAGCCAAAAGTGCTTTAAAAGATACATCATTTCATAGTTTCCTCCTAAATTCTTCGATATTTATGGCACGCTTATATAATCGCACTGGGTTATAAAATGATTTATGTAATCATGACCATTGAAGGATATTCTGATGGAATATCCCATTTGGCAGAAGGCTGGAGGTGGAAATTTAAGTTTCAGAGGAAAACGATCCATCACAGTTCATGTCTTCGCAAAAGCAAAACTAGGCAATGCCATCCAGAAGCCTGAGAATCAATTATTTTGTAAATACGTGCTAAGATGGTCTTTGACACATCAAGATCAAGGGCATAAATATGTTGATTATGTTAATTAAACAAAGATTAAAGATTTCCCCACATTAAAAAAAAATAAAATAATTTCAACACCATTATAAAATGGTGTCCACTACTGTTCCAAAAAAAGAGATAGACACACACACACAGAGAGAGAGAGAGAGAGAGAGAGAGAGAGAGAGAGAGAGAGAGAGATCATGTGAAAATTGAGTTTTGCCATCACAGAAATAAATAAAAATTTTAAATATATTAAAATATAAAACACATATTTAAATATTATTTCAAAATATTAATGTTTTTGATCAAATAATTCAGTCTTGCCTTGGCAAGCACCAATGTTTTTCAAAAACTTTTTTTTTTTTAATACCATAACTATTTTCAGGAAGTTTCTTTATGTTTCATAAATGTTAGGGCTACTTGTTACCATTTTATTGGGGCAAGATGTCACAGACATTTCATTTGTTGCAATTTTATACAAACTATTACATTTAATACAATTCCAAAACATTTTGCTGTTACATGTCCCATTTTTAATTTTCCATGAATTATTTTGTTTCATAAGTGTTTCAACCGAGTTACATATTCTATAAATGTCTGTTTAATAGTTGTTTCCATTGTGACAGCTTACACCATATAATGCAACAACTTGCCCCTTTGGGCCACAACAGTAGAAATGTGCAATAGCTTTTGAAGCAAAAATCTACAGAATTTTTTTTTTACTTGCTTCCAGAAAATAAACAGATAAACAAAAAAAGATTAAATCACAGTCAATGTTAGCGCTAACTAAATCCTAGCACCGTAATTGATGGCTTTCATAAAGGTAAGTTTTAAAAAACAACAAGATGTCTGCTAAAACTAACTAACTAAGATTTTCAAAGCACACGGATTTGTGGTTTGATAGTGCCTCCAGTCATAAACACTCAAGGTTGTCGGCCTTACACAGAAATGAATGCAGTCAGGTCCACTTCACTAATGAAAGAAGTCATGACTATTCTTCAATGAAATACATAAACACACACACAACAGCCGCACACATGTACACACACCCCACACAAAAACTCACATAAACACCAGAAGCTATCAAATTAATTTCTGAAGCAATGCAGTTTAAATCTGAATCTCTTCTGCAGCCCTGACCCGCTGCCAATGTATATTTAATCAAGATGAATGACCTTTTTTGCAGTCTTTGTGTTTTCCACAGCCGGACCAATGAAATACATGGCCTACGCTTTAAGTGATTGCTTCTGGAAGGCAAGGGAGCGGATTCATTCATTTCAGGACATTGAAATGTTTTCACAAACATGGATACAATGTCATGGTAAGAAGATTATCGCAGTAACCATTTGAACCATGATGTAAAGAAGGTTGGGACATGTCTGAGGAATCTTCTGTCTGCCCTATTTCAAACCTCCCCCATGCTTAAAGACAGTAAACAACACAGAACAACATCAGAATATAGCTTGGTGTCTATGCATGATATAACTTGTTTGCTTGAACACTATGTAAGGATAAATGTAGCCTACTCCTCCGCTTCCCGTCAGGGTTCTGATGACACTGTCAGGGTTTATTTTGCGATAATGACCAGCTGACAATATATTATCCAGCATTATTACACAGCTGAAATGCACAAAACAATCATTTTGAACACACCATGATATATGTACAGTGTTGCCATGGATGACAGTAAATATTGGGGGAAGTCGTGGCCTAATGGTTAGAGAGTTTGACTCCTAACCCTAAGGTTGTGGGTTCGAGTCGAGTGTGTGTTCCGGGTGTGTGTTCACGGTGTGTGTGTGTGTGTGTTTTTTTTTTAACTTGTGTGTGTGTGTGTTTACATTGGGTTGGTTGAATGGAGAGAATTATTTGTGTGTGTGGGTATACATGGCTGTATGTATGTTAAATAATTATCAATCACTATTAGGATATATCACTGAACGCTGCCATTGACCATTCAGAATCAAGAATACCAGTTCTTAAACAATCCAACAAATGCACACAGCACACCTCTTGCAATTCTCTATGCATCTAACCATCCATTCTAAAGATATTCCAGTCACATCGTATGCTCTGTAGGGAAAACAAGAGGTACATGACCAGATCCCTGAACCAAGTCACCTATCCACTTCCTATAGTCTCCCAATACAATGTCATTTAACAACAAGTCAAATAGATTACTCATATGCATTTACTGTAATAAAAATATAGGAGGGAATTTGTATGACATCTCTATACATAGCCTTTTGCTATTGTCCACATTCAATTGTGCTCCACAGAGTCAAAGAAGGAGATAAGGGTCAGTCTTTCAGAGCTGTATCCATGCAGGTGTACAGAAAGGTGACAACCCAAAGGAAAAAATGTGCTAGGAATACATAACCACATAAATAGAAAATAAAAAAGACAAATAAGCGCCAATGAGAGCACAGAAAAGATGTCAGACTGACATTAAAACATTTATTCATATTTCGAGTGGCCTCTCTCTCTCTCACACACACACACACACACCCCTCACATTTCTTGCATACACGGTCAGGCAATAAATTGTTGACCAACTGTATAATGCATCAATGTCTGACTTGAAATGGTCAAAGAGATCAAGTTGGCTCTCTCTGGAATAAAGAATAACCTGCTTTCTTCTGCAACCGTGTTGCCATTAACATTTGAAAAGGGCACACAGAAAGACTAAAACACACGCACATACACACAGAAAAGAAGAATGGATGCAAGCGAGGTCACAGCGGTGATTTAAGAGCCACATACACATTCATGCTGCTAAAATTACATGGCAGAGGCTTTTTATTTTTGCACTATGATGTCAAATAGATGAGACATAAACAGACGCCCTCTAAAACCTCCTCACCTCACCAAGGTAACATGCTGAAATAATATAGTTATTTACACCCAACAAATCTGAGGTTCAGTGTTGTCCTGGGAGATTTGGCATGCATGTGAATGAAGAAAATGTACAAAATGAATTTCACTGCAGATAAAATATCAAACCAAGTGATATCTGCAAACATGTGATGCTAGAGCTTTTCTTACAGCATTTTCCAATATGACTTAATTGTTTATTTATTGCTTGTTTGAAAAGTGTGCTGATATGAATACATCATGTATGATATGATATATGAAATAAAATATGATATGATATATGATATGAGTCGATCTAATTGAATGGCATTTATGCAATTAAAAAATGTCGGAGTCAAAAAAGCATATAAGATAACAAGTAATAATACAATAAATAAAATAACAAGCAATTTATAGAACTTACGCTACCTTTGAAAATATCTCTTGCGATTATTTCTGATCTGGAAGTGTTTTATTTTGGCTTTGTGTCATAATTAAAAGCATTTGTTCTCTGACCACTGAGGTTCATTGTAAGTACTTTCCAAATCATCACTGTATAATTATGCTTTCCCTTTGCTTATGCAACACAAGATTTTGTCCTCTTCTTTCAGATATTCCCAGCAGGATAAAATTTTCTGAGCAATTAGAGAGCTTGATACCAATCTTTGATCATAAAAATGAAGACGCAGGTTGGAGGAATCCAATGGCACTGTCTGTATACTCTCAGTTACATTGCTTGTAAAAGGCCCAAAAAAAGGAAAAATATAAATTGTGAGTCTGCACTGCCCCCCTGTGGTCAGATGTTGCAGTGGCTTTATTAACTTGATCTGAAATAAATATTGTATAAAAAGTCATAATAATGTGTTTAAGAATAAATATACCGTCCAGATTATCTATATCTATATTATCTATAAAACAGATGCAATAATTAAAGGTAGCATAAACAGTATTTCAGTACTGCACTCAAGAATATATCAATAAAATATTTATAATAAACTGTTTTATAACAACAACAAAACATTTCAATTGCTAGTCATTTTCCTACCTAAAAATAAATAAATAAATAAATACAGTTATTTAAAAAAAAAAAAACTCTGATATTGTGCAGCTATTTTCCTTCCTACATTGTTATCAGATATGAGCTCATATTTCTAAGACATCAAACCATCAATCAATAAACCAAAATCCTATCTCTGATGACCTTGTTTTTCCTTCCCCCAGAGCAGACTGATAAATGAGGTACAGATTGTAGAAGTTAAAAAAATCAAATATAAGTAATCAATGTATGCATCCAATTGTATTATAAGCCTCCACAGGAGAGCGGTGTAAATAAAGTAGTCTGTAAAGCTGACTTGGCAGCTCCACAAATCTAAAAAAAAAAAAAAAAATCATACCAACTATGAGAAATCCCTTCGCATCTGAATCGCAATGAAAACATAGACTGAAAAATGAAATGGGTTATGAAAGATGACATATTCTGTGTGGATACTATCAAAGAAAGGAACGGAATATCAAATTTAGACAATGCTTTTCTCCTCTGAAATTGTTTCCAAAAAACTGAGAAAAGACCACATGACTCCATCACAATGCCAGAGACAATGGCCTGCAGTAAAAACATATTTCCACAGATACCCCTCAAGTCACAAGAAGGACGTTTATAGGGTGGATAGGGCCTTAAAACTGCTATTAAATTTCAATAAGCAGTGTAGCTATATATTTCTTTTTTTTCTTTCCTTTTTCCCCCCATCAAAATCGACTACAGTTTAACAGATTCCGATATTTGGTTGTAAGCCAAGATCTGACATCAAGGATTCTTTCATATACATTTCTCTTCTGATCGATTTTATAAAAAAAAAAAAGTGTGAGTTCAAAAGAAGCATTCATCATAAAACAGCATGACATTTATGTATTTGAGTCAACATGCTTTTAAACATCATTTTGAATTTTAATATTACCATGCACATAAAAATATATTATATTTATATAAATATCATAATTATAATACATATATGTTTTACAGTTACAAATTAATAAATACCACAAAACACTGCAGGAATCTCTCGAAAATACTTACAGACTCTGAAATTGTTGATTGTTGCTTTCCCACCAAAATGATGTCACTTCCTGGAGGACGATGTCTGTTATTCATTAAAGGGATTTTTGCACACAAGGCTAACTGTTAACTACAACAAAGACGTATGAGAGAAAGAGAAAGACAAGAGAAAGAATAATTACAAAATTTGGTATATTTTATAATGGTCAGAGTTTTTTTTTTTTTTTTTTGTATTTATTTGTTTATTTTAATCTTTAAAAAATGAGTGCATAGCAACGCAAACATGGCAAAAATAAGTAAACATTACAAAAAAGAACATTAACATTATTAACTAAACTGAAGATTAACCGCAAATTAATGTTCACATTAAAAATAATTAAATAACTAAAAGGCATATAATTGTATGATGCAGATATGAAAATGTACGGCATAGCAGGAATGACTCCTTTCTTATGGAGGACTAAACGCAGACAATATATATGTATTCGTTTTCCCTTAAATGGTTTACTGTGGTAATCAGTATTTTTTTTTTCTCACCCAAAATAAACCACGCCCCCGTAGATGACGTATTAACACTCTGACTGGAGACGCTTGTGATGGGCGTGGTTAGGTTCATCATGGCACCGCCTATGCAAGTCAGCTGATAATGTTGGAGGAACGCACAAGTTAGAATGAACGCAGGTACTCAGTGTTGTATGTTTTTGAGTATTTTTCTCTTTATCAGTATTTGTTTAGGTGAGGACTACGATTTGGATGATAAAACTGGATTAGGACGATCGTTTGATGGCATTGGTGGTTTAAGCGGTGGCGGGGTGAGTGTTTTACTTTAGTGCGCTTCCCTTTTCAGTTTCTGAAGGGCTTACAGAACGCGCTAACGTCTGCATAACAATAACACCCAATGCGTTATAAATGTTTTTACAGGCGACCTCGCGTTTGCTCGTCAATTATGCTGAACCATACAGGAGTCAGATTCTAGACTATCTATTCAAGGTGTGCTTGCTTAGAAAGGATTCTGATCAGACTATGTTTATGTAATAGTATGTATTTACATTATAGACTGTATACATGCCAATCTGTATTTAACAGCCTAAATTTGGAGCCTCATTACAAATCCTGAAGGTTGAAATTGGAGGCGATGCTCAGACTACAGGTATAGAGCACTTTCACTTTTAAAACTTATGTACAGTGAATGTGTTTATTCATATGACCTATTTAATGTAATCATTAACAGATGGAACTGAGCCCTCACATATGCATTATGAAGATGATGAGAATTATTTTAGAGGATATGAATGGTGGCTTATGAAGGAAGCCAAGAAGAGAAATCCAAACATCACCCTCATAGGTAAAAATAAAATAAAATAAAATTAATAAATAAAAATGACCATCTAACAAATGGATCAAACAGGGCAAGCATGCAAAAGTACTTACAGTGTTCTTGTACTTATGCATTCAGTCCTAAACTGTATTTAGTAGTTTTCACCTTTAATAATTTATTTTCAACAGGTCTACCATGGGCTTTTCCGGGATGGGTTGGAAATGGTGAAAACTGGCCATATAGTTTCCCTGATATCACTGCTTCTTATGTGGTGTCCTGGATTCTTGGGGCCAAGCAGTACCATAACTTGGACATTGATTATGTTGGGGTGAATGAATCTCATCTATTTCAATATACTTTCAGTTTTTCTCTGGCCATATTTCTCATTAATCTAAACATCTGATTAATTTTGTATATATTTATTGCACAGATATGGAATGAAAGGAGTTTTAACAGTAAGTACATAAAGGTGAGTACTGTCAGAGTTTCATTTTCATAATAATTTTTTTTGTTGTTGTTGTTGTTTTACATTTCAGCTACGGTATTTGTATCCTGCCTTCGCAAATTTTGTTTGCGCTTTCTAACATTTGTTAAATTAATAATACACTAGTGTTTAAAAGTTTGGGGTTGGAAAGTATATATATATACATACTTCTATTTGACAAGAACACATTAAATGCTCAAAAGTGGTAGTAAAGAATTTCATTTCAAATAAATACTGTTCTTCTTGATTGTTCTTTTAAAAATAAGTTTCCCCAAAATTGTTTTGCTGCAAATCCATTTTTGACATTGATAATAATAAGAAATGTTTCTTGAGCACCAAATCAGCATATTAGACTGTGAAGACTGAAGTAAGAACTGCTGAAAAATTCAGCTTTAATCAGAAAGAAATTATATTTTTAAATATGTTAAAATAATAATAATTAAAAAAAAAAAACATTTATTTAAAATTGAAATAATCTTTCATAATCTTTCTTTGACATTTAAAAATCTTACTGAACCGAAAATTTAGAAAAGTGAAATGGGGTCTGTCTTATTGTTACATTGTTTTTTTTTTTTTTTTTTTTTTTTTTTTTTTTATGCATTAACAGCATGTGGAACTTAAGTTTGGGTATTAAATGGCCTTGTATATTTTCTTTCTCTGCAATGTTTGCTAGCTTTTGCGATATACACTGGATAAAAGTGGTCTGGAGAGAGTTAAAATCATTGCCAGTGATAACCTCTGGGAGCCGATCAGCTCTGTTGTAACTGCTGACAAAGAGCTACAGGATGCTGTTGAAATTTTAGGGTATATTTTTTTGATTCCTTATTCAAATGTGCATTAATGGGAAAAATACACTAGCATGACATGTAAATATGTTTAAAGTGTGGTGATGTGAGATCCTGATGTTTGAAATGGTTCGACTGACAGGGTTCATTATCCTGGCACCAACACTTTGCCTGAGGCCCTAAAGACTGGCAAGAAACTGTGGTCCTCTGAAGACTACAGTACCTTTAATGACAATGTTGGCGGAGGCTGCTGGGCCCGAATTCTCAACCAGAACTACGTTAATGGGAAAATGACAGCGTATGACAACTCTGATTTGATCTTAATCATGTAGCATTTCCCAGTATATAAGGAGAAATATCACACATATAAACATTCAGACATATAAACGTGTATATTCAATGATGAGAAAAGTGTTTGTGTTTGCTTTTAGGACCATATGTTGGAACCTTGTTTCTAGTTATTATGGGGACCTTCCCTTTGGAAGGGATGGACTAATGACTGCAAAAGAACCATGGAGTGGAAATTATGTTGTCGAGTCCCCTATTTGGATAACAGGTAATGCAATTTTATATACTCTATATATGCATTAATATTATATGCATCATGTAAATAATTTGTGATATAACTAACTAAGTATTTGTTTCATAAAATTCTAAGCCCACACTACCCAGTTTACGGAACCTGGCTGGACATACCTGCAGACAGTGGGACACTTCACACATGGTGGAAGTTATGTTGCATTAACTGATGAAAGAGGAAATCTAACAATAATCACTGAAACTATGGTGAGACTTTTAAAATAGATTTTCCAAACAATTAGCATAACATGCACTACCGTTCTAAAGTTAAGGGTTGCAAAGTTTAAAAATTTTTTTTTAAATGATTTATTTATTTATTTTTTTGTTTTTTATATGTTTTTGAAAGAAGTCTTATGCTTGCCAAGGCTGGTGAGAACAGCATTTATCTGAAGTAGAAATATTGTCTCTTTTGATCAATATAATGTATTCTTGATGAATAAAAGCATAAAAAAAAAAACTTTGAACAGTAGTGTACATATATCCTCTTAATGGTCTTTATATTTGTATGAAAACACATAACTCCATTTTATTTTATTATATTTTTTTAGACCCATGATCACTCTGTGTGTATAAGACCTCCTCTGCCTTCATATGATGTCACTGCCCAGAATGTAACCTTCCATCTGAAAGGGACTTTTGTACGTATTTTTTTTTCCTCTCTTTTTGTTTTTTTTTGTGGTTTAAAGGGTTTATAATGGATAAAATGACTTGAAATCTACGTAATTATTTAGAATAACTTTTTTTACAGGCTTCAATCAGTGAGCTGCAGGTGTGGCATTCAAAGTTTGATTTCAAGACAAACAAGTCAGTCCTCTTCCAAAATATCAAGCCTATTAAAGTAAGTATGTATGTGTATGTATGTATATATCTTGATATATATATATATATATATATATCAAGATATTCATGATATAATCTCTTAAAAAAGAAAAAAAAACGGTTCTACTTTATTTTAAGGTGTCCTTGTTACAGTGTAATTATACATTTAAGTACTGAGTAATATTAATTAACTACATGTGCTTACTATAGGGTTAGGATTAGGATTTTTCTTAGTGTTACTTGCATGTAATTATGCATAATTAATTGCTATTATAATAGTAAGTACATGTAACATGTGTAACAAGGACACCTTAAAACAAAGTGTTACCAAAAAGACTTAATATAAGAAAGTATTTTGACATTGTTCTTAAAAAATATAAATAGGTTCAATAAATAGATTTTTCTAATAATTATTTAAATACATTAGTTATTTGAAATCTAATGTAATATCTCTTTGTACACTGTGAATGCTGTAGGTAACTGAAGGGTCTTTCAGCATAGAGCTTGATGTTGATGAGGTATATACATTTACTACTGTACGAAATGGTCAGAGAGGGAGTTACCCAGATCCTCCACCCTCTGCTCCCTTTCCTAAATCATACAAAGATGATTTTGATGTCTGTAAGTAGCTTCATTTTCATTCTCTTTCCTTATTTAATAGTTATTCTAATACTTTTCACACAGTGTGTGCAAATCTAAGAACTTTGGCTTCCTGTCTCCTAGCTGGACATCCATATTTCTCAGAGGCTCCAAACTTTGCAGATCAGACGGGGGTCTTTGAATACTTCACTAACCAGACGGATCCTGGACCTCATGTTTCCACTCTGCGACAGGTGGTCACTCAGCGTCCAGTGACCTGGGTTGCAGATGCTGATCAGACAATAAGTGTTATTGGTGATTATCAATGGTGAGGATTTTATAAATATTATGTACACTACCATTTTAAAAAAATGGTGTTAGAAATTAATATTTTAATTCAGTAAGGATTCAGTAAAAGCATTTATAATGTTGTTCTTTTGAACCTTCTACTAATCAAAGAAATGTTAAATGTTTTTTTCAACACTTATGATAAGAAGAAATGTTTCTTGAGCACCAAATCAGCTTATTAGAATGATTTCTGAAGAATCATGTGACACTGAAGGCTGTAATAATGGCTGCTGACATTTCAGCTTTGCCATCACATGAATAAGTTACATTTTGAAATATATTATAATATGTAAACAGTTGTTTAAAATTGCAATAATATTTCATAATATCACAAATTGGTCTGTATTTTTGATCAAGTAAATGTATAGCCCTAGTAAGTACACGAGACTTATTTAAAAAAAAAAATAATAATAAAAAAAAGCAACAAAAAATGTTTAAATGGTCATGTACTTGCTTAAGAAATAAAGAATACTGTACGTAAATAGATTCTATGCAGTTAACAGCTGTATGTACTTACGATTATCAGGCAAGACCTGATGGTGTCATGTGACATATACATGGAGTCTGTGCACACTGGTGGAGTCTTCATTGCTGTAAGAGTGAACAAAGGTGGAGGTGTTGTCCGAAGCACAAGGGGAGTCTTTCTCTGGGTCTATGCAGATGGCACCTACAAAGTCACAAATGACCTCAGTAAGCATCTGAATAATAAAAGCCTTGTTTTTTTGTTGTTTTTTTTCCCCTACTGCTGTAAGTTTGACTAAGCCAGGTCATATTTGCCCTTTGATCCAACAGATGGAATGACGGTTCTTGCTGAGGGCCTGTCTGGAACTAGAGCACGTGTGTGGTACACACTGACCCTTACAGTCAAGGTCTGTTGAAATATATATGGAAATTTTTCTAAATATATTTATTGCTGAGTTTTCCCTTTATTTTAGTTCTATCCATTGTGTCTTGAATCTCATTTTGCCACACTGTCAGATTTGTACTTCAGTTGATCTGTCATCTATTCTGTGTTTTAGGGAAACTATGCATCAGCAGATCTCAATGGCTATCCCCTTTGGAAGAATGCAGTCCTCTGGGAGCCACGACATGGATGGGCGGCCATAGGCACTAGTTCATTTGAACTTGCACAGTTTGATAATTTTGCTATAGAGGCCTTAACTTGATAGTTTTTGGTTTGCCATTGTTGTGACACTTTAAACAAGCAGACTGGAATCAAACAGGTGTGTGACTAATGTGATTATGAAGAGATTTAACCTTTAAAGTTTTAAGGTTTCAGTTGCATCTACAACCAAAGTGCATTAATAATAATGATATTAATAACTATAATAATAATTGAAACCACTGGTGTGATTTAAAATGACTAGAAAATTGACAATGTGAGTTTTGTGAATTTTTTTGTTTGATGTTAATTTAATTTGAATATATATTTTTTTCTAATAAATGAATGTTAAGCTGTAAAAAAGATCTTTGTGTGTCATTTAAAGTAGGGCGAGCTGTACAAAATTGCGACAGTATATTCATGCTAAAGCACGGATATATGCTTTATATTTTTAGCTTCATTATGAATGTCATACCACACTCCTCCTAAATGTAAATGTATAGTGAAACAATATTTGTAATTTTTATGTAATGTGACAATAAGATCACATTGTTTTGTGAAGTTTACCTAGAGCAAATTTCTCCTGTATAAAATAAAAAATGTATAATTTTGTTTAATAATGCTAGTGTACCTGCTCTAACCAGCTTGATCCAAGTCTACCAAGTCTCTGCCCCATCAGTGGTTAGTCCAGATGATCTAGCTCAGCTTGGACCAGATAATGACCACAACTGACCAGCATGATCGATGACACACAACCATCTGCCATCAGAAACATGTCATGTCTGTGGAGCAGCGCAGCAGCATTTAGACTACTGAGAAATATCCATGTTCTATGCGTTGTTTTACGTGATTTATGTTAGCTCATAGTAGTATGATAAATGCAACTTTATATAGAAGGCTAAAGCTAGACTCTACCTGAAACTGACGGTCATAATGCAATCACTGTTAGTGTATATATTTATTATTTTGTCCGTACTTTGTCATCTAGGCAACACCTTCACTTTAATTTTTTTTTTTTTTTTTTTGTAAATGATTTGTATTATTTATAGAGGCTTATGTTGTAAACGCTTTCAAAATCAGCTTTGTATTCAGTGTCAGACACGCACGTTGAACCACGTGAACGCACCTGTTTCCTAGCAACAAAACAACAACAACAACAGAATGGCAGACAAGACTGGGGAAATGGCGCAAAACACCAGACGTGTTTTTATTAACGATATTGGTAATTATACATCGAAAAATATTGCAAGGGTAAGATTTATTTATTTATTTATTGCAATATCATATATAGAAGAACTGGGTCACATGTTTTAGCTTAAAAATACTAGATACTGCTTGAATTTAAATGTCAACTTGCAGGGACAGTTATGTCCATACGTTACTACTGTATATTTCGTTTACCCTTATTTTCCTGTCTTTAGTTTTTAGACTCATGTGTGGTTGGTGCATCTCTTGTGGACCCTGGAGAGGCTGATGTGGAGGAAGATGACGACAGGCTGCATGATGAGCAACCAAAACTCAAAAGTGCAACCTTCCAGATTGTGGGAACAGTTTCCAGCCAAACAGAGGAGAAGTGCAGTTTCATTGCTGAAGAGTACAGCGTAAATAAATCACAACTAGCCTACAGAATTATGCAGAAGATATGAATTTTATGAGTTGTTTCCTATTGTATTTTTTTCATTAAATCCCTTTTACTCCCCAGCAGAACTTGAAGCGAGAAGACCTTCTGCATCATCTAATGAAATGTGATGTGGTCATTTATGATATTACTCAGAATGCTGATCAGATAGATGAAGCACAGTGGGCTGTCTCAGGTATCACATTTTTATTAAATCCATGTGCCATTTCTTGCTATAATTTTTTTCCTGAGCAGATGCTAGTTAAAATATCATCATATCCCAGCTCTTTATGAAGAAATGGACCAGTTTTCTGGGCCCAAGATGTTTATCCTGGTGTCAACAATTATGACGTGGACTATGACTAAACCAGCTGATAAAGTAGGAATAATTAAAGTTATCAAATAAGAACTCTATTGATCACCATGCAAAACAAGAGTAAAAGGTTGAATTAATGAATATTTTTAACTCCACTATAGGATAATCCAGAGATTCCTTTTACAGAAGAGCACTACAGGAGAAGAAAAGCACACCCCAACTTCCATGATCATATCGGTTTGGAGAAACTTGTGGTCAAATTAGGCAAAACTGTAAGCAAGAACCCCTTGCAGAAGAATATTTAGTTTTCCATTTTATAAAAGCACTGCAATCGTAAACAGCTGTACACACTATTTATAGTTGCTAATAATGTTTGCAACGCTTCAAATGAGCAGTACTTTAAAATTGTGAAGTTCATATGTATTTATAAATGATTTTCAGAAAAGCTCCCAGTTCTCTACATATGTTGTTGCATCAGGGCTACAGTATGGAATGGGAGAACACATATTCCATTTGTTTTTTAAGGTAAATCATATGCACATACTTTTAAAAGCATCACACTTGTAATTACTTTGTTCTAATTAAAGTGTTGAAGCTAAATAATTGCTCCATGTAGATGTCATGGTTGGGCGAAGTCTCCCAGGTGCCCATCTTTGGAGATGGCTCCAATATTATCCCCACTATTCACATCAATGATCTGGCAGGGTAAGTAATATTGTGCAGCTTTTTATGAAAACTAAATTACGGCCCATTAACACCCCTTTGATTTGTATTCATAAAGGATCATCCAAAATATAATTGACCACACGCCAAAGTCACAATACTTTGTTGCGGTTGATGATTCCAAAAACACAATGGAGGATATCATAAAGGTGAGATTTTACACATTCAGTATATACTGCATATATATTTTTTTTTTAGAAAATGAATGGTTCTCATTCAAAGAAATCTTCTTCCTCAGGCAGTAACACTCGTGCTTGGACCAGGGAAAACTCAGAATGTTTCAAAAGAGGAGATTTATCTCACACGGGATCTGATGGTAAGAATCAATGCCAGTTGTTCTGACATACTACAGTGAAGATTATCAATGTTGTACAGTTTTGGTTATGTATTGACAAAGTTTTTTTTCGTCCACTTTTTTTTTCAGCAAACAGATATTGATTCTTTGCTTGTCAACCTTTGTATTGAAGCAACATATCTGAAAGAGAATTTTAACATTCAGTGGGTGTCAGAAACTGGCATGGTTGAAAACATTGAGCAGATCACTGAAGAATACAAGCAGACTAGGGGACTGTTGGTATGCCGAAATACTCTTGCGTTTTCAATACTTCCTCTATGTTGAAGATCAGAGTTGGGATCTTTGACTTCATCAAAAGTTTTACAGTATAAACACCTTTTTATATGTGTCCCAGCCCCTTCGTATCTGCATCCTGGGACCACCTGCTGTTGGGAAGAGCACTATAGCGGAGAGGATATGCAAGCATTACAAACTTCACCATGTTAAGCTTAAGGAGACAATCACTGAAACATTAGAAAACCTGGTCAGTGTTGTACAACACCCAGAATTTATTCACAACCATCAAAGCATGTTCATATAATTCAGATATTGTTTAAAAAGATAGTCCACCCAAAAATGAAAACTGTCATCATTTACTCACCCTCAAGTTGTTCCAAACCTGTATGAGTTCCTTACTTCTGTTGAATATATCTAATGAAGATATTCTGAAAAATGTTAGTAACCAAACTTGGCTTCCACTAGGAAAAAAATAACCTGGAATCATTTGCTACCATCAACTGTTTGGTTACCAACATTCTTCAAGATATATTCTCTTGTGTTTAACAGAAGAAAAAAAAAATATACAGGTGGAACACCATGAGGGTGAGATAAATGATGACCAAATTTCATTTTTGGGTGAACTATCCCTTTCAAAAAAGCTAAATAAAAATAATACTGAAGTAAATATATCCCTATAGTGACATCCTTTCTGTTTTTATACATTGAAAAAAAAAAAAACCTTTAAATTGTAAATATTTTATACTGATGATTAATTGAATCAATCAGGAGTCGTGTGTTGGTATGGAGGATGAGGAAAACGATCAGAGTGAGGCTCAAGAGTTTCTGGACACTCTGAAGGAAAACATGAATCAGAATGGAGGTTGTATATTTGTAATTTTTTATGTGATATATATTGAAATGATATATATATTAAGATTTTTGTTGTTGTGGTGGTTGTTTAGGAAGGCTAGATGACCAATATGTGATTCGTATAATGAGGGACAAACTCAGGACTAAACCCTGTATGAACCAGGGCTTTGTTTTGGATGGTTTTCCAAAGACATACGAGCAGGCGAAGGAGTTATTTACTGGTGAGAAATATGCCCCTTTTTAGGTGATATATTAACAAATTAAATCATTATTCTGATGAATAATACATGAGTTTTGATTTGCTGCATGATTTTTTTAAATATTCAACAGGTGATGAAGAGCCTGAGGACTTGCAATCTAAACACGAGAAAAAGATCATTCCAGGTCTGTAATTAATTAATGTAAAGTATAATGCAGATTAGAAATGCCTTTTTTCTCCATCATAATTATTAGCCTTAAGATTTGAGTCTTGCATGACTGATTTGAATCTTATAAAATTCATTTAGCTACACAAAGTGTTCAAAAGTTTAATAGTTGTAAAAGGAATCTCTCATACTCACCAGAAGTTGAATTTATTTGATCAAAAATACAGCAAAACAGAAATGTTATTACAATTTATAATACCATTTGGTTAATTTAATGCATAAAGCAAAATATTAAGCACTTTCAAGAAAAACTGTTCCATGCAGTTTTTGCATGAGAAGGCTGTGCAGTCTTGTTCAGCTGAGTTTTACATGATGTGAACATTTTCAGTGGTATGTTATATTTGTAGACAGATGAACTGAGAATATGACACCCACAACTCATTTAAAAAATATAATTTAACAGGTGGCTTTAAACATTCCTATGACACTAGTGAAACAGTCATCTGTCTCTTCTTCAGAGTTTGTGTTCTTTGTCGACGCCACTGATGTTTTCCTGAAAACCCGCGTTCTGAATCTACCCGAGACTGCTGTAGAAGGAACTTCCTACACTCCTGAACAGTTCCTTCGCCGCTTAGCCAATTTCAGAGAAAGAAACGTAGAGGATGAGACGTTGCTGAACTACTTTGAGGATCTGGAGATTCATCCTGAGCACTTGGGTAACGTTAAAGGAGTGAACCAAATCACATTATAATGAAGAGCAGTAATAGAAGAGCATACACAGCATACTGTTTGGAATGACATGAGGGTCAGTGATTAATGACAAAATTTTAATTTTGGGTGGAGTATCCCTTTAAGGTGCGGCCACATTTACGAATTTTCCTGGACAAAATCCAGACATTTCAATAGGAATCGACATTTACAAGCAAAAAAGTCCAAACTCAGTTCTAAACAAATATATTGGTGGGTTTTGATGTGAGACAATTAAAGGAGATAGACTTTTTGACTGGAGTAAGCATTATTATGGTTTAGAAGTGACAGTTAAAATGCTTTAATGAGGGATTTGTTTCTTACAAACATGCAGCTTTTCACTTCACAAGATGTTAATTGATGAAATGAAGTCATGTGGATTACTTGTGGATTATTGTGGTGTTTTTATCAGCTGTTTGGACTCTCATTCTGACGGCACCCATTCACAAGTGTGGCCTAAGTGTCCAAATGCCTGTATATCTATCCTTATTTCCCTTTTATTTCAGAGATCACAAGCAATGATGACAGTGAATACCTGCTGATCATAGAGAAGGTTTGCAAAAAGGTGGGCAAACCGAAGAACTATGGGATAGTATTAGAAGAGGTGGAGGAAGGAGAGCGGCGGCAAGCAGAACAGCAGCTAAAGGAAAGGGCAGCACAAAGAGCCGAGGCAGAGCGGCGGGAGGAAGAAGAGGCTCAACAGAGAGATAAGTGCTGGGGGGAATGGGTAAGCACCTGCATTAAATCTTCTGATAACTACAGAAGGGATTCAGTGCATTTTTTTGTTTGTTATAAATGTTATAAATATATGAAAAGATGCTAATCTCTTCTTGTCTATGAGATGTTAGTGTGTGTTTGTGTGTTTTAAAATCAGCAACTTGTGGAGGTGAAGAGACAAGAACATGACCTGTTAGAATCTCAGTCAGAACTTTTAAGGAATTATCTGATGAAGGATGTGATGCCCACTCTCACCCAAGGGCTCATCGAATGCTGTAGAATACGTCCTGACGACCCCATAGACTTCCTGGTAGGTCACCTTAATAATACTTATAAGATTAATTTGTTTTTCTGGAAGAATTGTAAAATTGTCGCTCTTTGTATCTTTCAGGCTGAGTACCTTCTCAAAAATAATCCTGAAGGGTAATAAAACATGGACATTGTTTGCCTTGGGGTTTCAGCAGCAAGTATAACTTCTGTTGTATAATTTCTGTTCTTATTTCAGTCTTAATGTTCATTGAAAAATTAATCTTTAATACAGTCTGTGATTATGAATAATAATTATACTGTAATGATGCAAGTAATGAACAAATACAATGCAAATCAAACAGAAAACAAATTTCTTTGACTGTGTTTATCTATCCATTGATTTAAAATGCTATATATATATATGTATATATATGTGTGTGTATATTGTATATTTTGATGTTGTTAGGATGTTGATTTTAATTTGATTTTTGTTTGTTGTGTGTATGTTGTTATTGTTATGATTAGTCTGATTTGCCCTCTGCTTTCAAAGGATAAATGTTACAAATGGCAGAAAATTAACAGACCCTTTTAGCTAGCACGTAATTAATTTCATTAGTAAAATAAACAAAAACTGCACTTTAGGAAGTGCTGTAGCTCCTTCAGTTCAGCTTTTAATATGATAATACATTAACATATTCCTTAGTGCCAGTTTCTCTATTCTCAAATACAAGAATATAATACTAGCTAAAACAATGATACAATGCAGAAGGGCCACAAAGTGTGCAAGAGTCCAGTTTACAGCAGGCAATAACAGAACTCAAAGACATGAGGAATCACAGGGTAAACGGCAGCAGAAGGTGGCAATAAACAATAAACCGGGTTGGAATTTACAAGTCAAGTGCAACCATAATAGATGTACAGCTGCTAAAGACGAGATTGTGTATGACAAAGCACAGGTGCATGAGGTTAGGCAGAAATATTGGCTGTCTGTAATATGGATGGGCCCCGAGTGGAAACTGTTTATGAATCTGTTTATCAGCACTTTTGATGCAGAACAAACTTTTTAAAATATCAGCCCTTTGGTTCTTTAAGAGTGTAATCTGAAATTCAGCTACTCAAATAGGCAAACATCAGTGATCGGAGATATGATAATTTAACAAGCTTCTCTGACTTTTAAAAGTATTGAAAATATTGCATTAGGAAAAAAATCATATGTATATATGCTGTATATAACATATGATATTTTTTTAGGGCATGTTTTAAGGCCAAAATTAATTGTACGGAATTTTTAGAAGAATATTTTATTGTACATTGACTTAGTTACCTTAAATGTCTACTTAAAAATCAATACAAGTATATACTTTAATTTATACTGTTATATAAGTTCAGGGTCAAGATTTGTTGACAGAAAAATTAAAGGTTTAATTGTTTTTTTGTTTTTTTTTTTAACAAAATCTTTAGTCACTTTTGATGAAATTAAACTGGCCCTGCCAAAAGTATTAATTATTTAGAATAAAAGTACTATTTTGTTAATTAAAATTATTTTAAAAAAATCTCATGAAACACAAACTTCTGGTAAGTGATATTGTTTAAAGCTACAATTCTTTCTTTCAAGACTTTAGCAGGTTACTATACAGGTATGTACCACTAGATGGCACTCCTACCCATGCAATACAACATATTTCTTTTCCTTTTAATTTCCCACTAAGACTACTAAGATTGAAACAAACAACCCATTTGACCACATACTGTGGAAACATTTGTGTATGTTGAACAGTTAGGCCTGAGTTTATACTACTACTGCAAACTTTTAAAAGTATCAATAAGAACTTTTTTGCCTACAGCACTGAACTATATTTGGACCTTTTGGATCAATAAAGCATGCCTATTAATATAATTTAAAAAAAACAAATGAATTCAGCATCAAGTATAACTTCTGTTGCTCTGTTTTTGAGAGATGTTTATTTCAGTCTTTAATTACTTTTAATGATAATTATATGGCAATGCTACAAGGAATAAATACAATGCAAATCAAATAGAACAATATGCACGCACACACACACATAATTTATTCAATTAATTTTTTCATATTTATGTTTTCAACTATATTTGCACCTTATAGGCCTAAAGCATACCTATTATTGGTTTCAGGAGCTAAATGTGTCAAATGTAAGTCCAGAAGTCTGTACAGCTGTGTTCACTTATGTCACTACATTAGAGGCCTGAGTATCTCTGGCTGTATAACACTCAATCCAAAACCCTGTCTGCATTTGGAGGGGGAAGTGTTTTGTTGCTTAGGAACAGTTGTGTCTGTGTCTCAGTGGGGGTCTCCTTGTGAATATCATTATGTTCCCTTCAATCGACAAAAATGACACATTTTTCTTGTCTGCCAATATTTATCATTGGCTGCACTCACTTGCAGGGCCTGAAAATGTCTTTTTATTGATTACAGGGCAGAATCTGGGATTATAACTAACTTTGTATCAACATAATATTCTAGATGTCTGCAATGAAAGGTCTTTTCATGTTGACAAACTACGAGAAGATAAGCAAAAGTAAAATGCATGTGGTTGTTTTGTTCAATATACCTAGTTTTTTCTCATAAAAAGCCTGGCAGGTCAACAAAGTATTTTTTTACTACTTTAACTAACTCTCACCAACTGAAAGAGTGAAAGAAAGTGAGATTGATCCATTTTCTCCTGCAACAATAGAGCAGTAAAAAAAAAATTGAAGTCGTGAGATGTAATTGTACATGTTCTGTTGCTCACGAATGAAACAGACGGAGCGGGTGAGGCCAGAGGACGTGGCGAGGAACGGAAAGGTACCCGGCGAGTCTGCACCCTGCAACTGATTGTGCGCAGGATCATGTTGACAGGAGGAAGGAGGAGATGCAGCCACACATACAGCAGGGATGCTGGGTGCCTAGGCCAGAAATTCATCAAAATGGGGGAACACCTCCAAGAAATGTGCGTCAGACCGTGTGTGCTCCTCTCACATCGTCCCTTTGGAAAGTCAGTGAAATATTTCAATGATAGATGTTGATTAGATAGGGGGGCAGTAAGAACAATGTGCATTAGTAATAGAGTGGACTGTCTTCTATAATTGCTTACCTTGAAGTGAAAATATAAAAATGATAAATTTACACATTTGAGCATATATATATATATTAAAATATCAAATACATTAAAACATGAAATATAAAATGTAAACTTTACAAAATAAATCATGTATTTATTTAGGTAAAAAAAATTTTTTCACGTATTTGCCTTTTTATTAATTGGTTTGTTTCATACAGCTTATATTTGTTATACTATAACAAATTATATTTTATATTTATTCATTAAAATTTATTTAGGTTTAATTGTATTTTTATTTATTTTAAATTTTTTTATGTTACTTTTCACATATTTGCCTTTTTATGAATTGTTTTGTATTTCATAAAGCTATAATATATTTTATAATATATTTATTATTAAATTTGTCATACTGTATGTATTTACTTAGCCTCGATTGTGACATCTTACCTCACACAGTATGACAACATGCCATACTTTTTTTGGTTTAATTAACTTTTTTTCTTTAGGCCATGACAGTGGCCACATTTTACTTTATTCAATATTTTTTTATTTTATTGTTTGTTTGTTTGTATTTTTGTGTTTGTGTCTCCACAGAAATTGACTTTTGAAAAAATAAAAATAAAAACCTAAACTGAGAAATATCCACTTTAGTAAAAAAACTGTGACAACTAGCCCCAGTCTCCCTCTAAATAAAACTCTATTTATATATAATAGAAAACAAGCCCCCAATAGCCTCCTGTCAACTGCAAGCAGGTGCTTACTAACAACTGTCCAATTTTTTGGGCTCCGACTGAAAAATGTTTGACATTTTATCTTTGAGTACAGCCGTACACGCCGCATCATTCCCAGCGTCTGTGCATCTGTTCCCAACATCCTTACGATCAGGTTTCAAAGTCTGTTTGTTCCAGAGCCGGGGTGGGTTGAAGCTGGCTGGGCGATGTTCGGCAGCGGAGTTGGTGAGATGGAAGCCTTTGTTAAAAACATCAGGTAGAGCGTGGGGGGGCTGTTGGCACAGCGGCGCTTGCCCCCATGCTGTTCTGTCAATCTGCCCCTGCCCCGTGCCGAGAGGAGGAGGGGGGCAGACACCAGGGGGGCCAATCCTCCATGAGACCCAAATCACGCCAGACGAGAAAAGATGGTCCCTGGCTAAATACAGTTATCCCCCCTCATCTGTCAATCAGAAATCTTTGAGTAATTTGGGATTTGCCAAGAAAAGCATTCAAATCTCTGAGTGCGAATACTGTAGTTTTTGATATGCAATGTGTGTGGAACAATTCATCTTTCTGACGTTTCTTATTTTGGAAAGGCCTTTACTTTTTCATTTTTAAATAAAAAAGATTTTCAGCATGCAATTTAATATATATATATATATTTTTTTTACACTTTAAAGTTTCTTTTTTTGAACAATTTACAGGTAAACACCATTAATTGGTAATAAATTAATGGCATGTGTTGGATAAATTAAATCTACTTGATTAAAAAATGCACAAGCCTATTTTACGAGACCCTAATTACATACAGTCTGTGGAAATGTTAACGGAAATTCAAATCAAATTTACAAACTCAGTTTTGCCGTTCAAACTCATTTATTGCATTTCAGAACGGTTGTTTTTCATTTACCAAACATATTCTTAATTACCTTGAATTTAAAGACACACGGCAGATGGTATTTAGTGCACGTTACACAAAAGACGCCTATATTTTCAGATATAACACCTTTTCATGTGCATCTGCAACATAAACCGAAAGAGAAAGTGATTCTTCCTTTGTTGTTGGCTAGCGTTGAGTAGCGCATGTAAACTAAGACCCGCACAGAGGTAAATCTCTTCTTAAATTTAACATATGTTCTCCTTCCCACACATTGTGATTCTCTGCACCAGCAGTAAACGATACATGTGAGGGAGGTTGAGGCACTCGCCGATGTCGTCTTGTCATCCAGACGACGATACGCTACATTAGCAGACGCAGGCAGGGAAGGGGCCTCATACACGAGTGTGAATATTAGGGGAGATGGAACCCGAGCAAACAGGATTTAGAGCACACCTCTGTATCAACACAGATTTAGTCAGCGTCACCCTCCGGGGACACAAGGAGAGATGGAGGGAGAGGCTTCTCTTCATTCGAGATGATTCACGTTGGGAGTGGGCTTGCAAAATTGCTTTATGGAAAGTGGAGGAAGCCTCGGCGGGAACATTAGGCAGGAAACAGCAGGAGGGCTACTGTTTCATTAGGGAGAGAGGCTTCGGCTTTATTACCAGGATTTGGAGTTTTATGGTTATCGTTATTTGCCATAGAATTATTATGCTTATATGTCTTCTAGTCGGCTGTTTGGGTGGGGAGCGGATAGGTGGTCTCGGCGCAGTCGGCCAGGTCTAGGGAAGCAGGCCGCAGAGCCATCCCCTTGGCAGTCGTCGCATTCGCCGTGCACAGATCAGAGATCCTGCTCAGCAGCGTCTTCTGCGTTTCGACCAGGAAGTCCTCCTATGAACAGAGAGTGATAGAGTTGTAGCTTATTCATATTTAATGTGATATGGCCCTGTTTCTTCATCAGTGCTCCATCTAACATCTAACTTTGGCATTAGCTTGTACGGAATTGACATGCAATGAGTGAGAGTAGAAAAACAACAATCATTACTCTGGTTGGCATGTTCAATCTGGTAGTGACGAGTTACAAAAAAATGGAAAGCATCACGGTTATCTTGTGAGGTACAGCTTCAGTTGCAGTCAACTTTACCACTGCTCAGCAAAATCTTAGCTTTAAAATCCAGTCAATTCAATATGTAATATTGTAAAAAAGTTTGTCATGAATTGTTGCTCAGCAAAATTTTGAGGGGGGAGTCATTCCAATAGGAATTCACAAGATCAGGAGTTTTGCCCGAGGTCGAAAAAGTTTGCCACATCAATTTTGCTTATGTTCACAAATTTCTGTTAACATTTTCTATTGGAATTTGTGCAATCGAGAGTTTCATGTGAGAGCAAAACAATTCAGCACGCAGATTCCCCTCATGTTCAAGTTGGTCATGTGTATCACTGCTTGATGAAATTCCATCAATCCAATAGGAAATTGCGCAATCTGGATTTTTGTGCAAGGACAAAAAATGCATGCTACGCTACACAAATTTCATGCGATTTGAATTTCACACATTCACATTTTCAGTAGGATCTTGAAGAGTTGGAAGTTTCATGTGATGGTGAAAAAGTTCACCACACAGATTTCGCTCGTGTTCAAGTTGATCATGCGTATCACTGATTGACAAAATCCCATCAATTAAATAGGAATTTGCGCAATATGGATTTTCACATCAGGGCCAAAAAAATAAATAAATAACTTGAAGTTTGGAGTTTCATGTGAGAGTAAAAAGTTTTCAAAACTCATGCAAATTCTTCACACTGACCAACAGAAAGCTGCTTGGTTTGAAAAGGGCTTCTGTGTGAGCAGTGCTTCACACATCTCTACACTATTGAAAGTGGAGCTTTTTTATACACGAAATTTAGCTAATGTGACCGCACCTTTCCTCTTGATAAATTATCACCGGGATGATCGGGCCTTGCTGGTGTGATTCCTAACGGCAGCAAGGATGGGTTCTGCCTGGAAGCGACGCCGTCTTGCCGTGCCAACCTTTCCGACCCCAGCAGAGCGCGATGCTGCGGTGTACCGTGCAGGCTGCCCACCCTCCCTACCGGGCGGGCCGTCTGCAGCAGAGCAGTTAATAAAGAGATTGATTATCAGCCTGTCAGGAAGTGACAGTTGGACAGAGCCACTCCCCATGAATGACAGAGGGCACGCACCACTCGCAGCAGCCAAGAGCGCCAGAACCAGCTCCGCGCCACCAGCACCTCCACACCGTGCCAACCTTGCTGCGGGGAGGAAGAGCCCCACCGCGAGCACAGCCATCGCCTTCTGGAGCAGCAGCTACACGGCTGCTGACTTCACTTCCTGTGCCAGAGTCAGAGTTCAACGCCGCTGCCTGCAGCAGACTGACTGCCGGGTTCCCAACAAAATACGTGAACTTTTTTTTCATGAGATGCAACATTCAAGCAAAAATATCTTGTATCTGCAACTTTGGATACTTTTACGGCAAGGATGGATTTTTTATAAAAGTATAATAAAAGAAGTGAAAGAAACACTTTTGATTGCATAATAAATCATTTATGGCTAAATGAATGTATCCATGCCAATAGGTGTCAGTATAAAGTCCAAGAACATTGCCACATAGCACAATTTTGCAATTTTAATACAAATTTGGGATTGTGTAACTTTTAATTAGAATTAATCAATGTTCTTGCATGGGTGATTTTAAACATATTCTCATTTAATTATCTTTATGGTTCTGTTTGTTCTTTTTTATCTGATTATCTGTACGCTTCAATGTATGGTGACCTCCACGGGTAAACATAATTGTTGACCCACTCTGCCTGTTGGACTAGCTTGATTGTGAGACCATATGTTTCAATGCTCATGGATTAGCAACAGTGCATTAGAGAGGCAGAAGTGGCTTCCTTCTAATTAATGATTTAGCACCTCACAGGTACACACACACACACACACATACACAGTTCTATGCCTCATCCGGCCCTGCTTTGTCAGTCCCCCCGAATGAAGGGCTGTCTGCGCGCTGTGGCAATCTCGCGACTGACTTTGTTTGAAGTCACTCTTGTCTGTCTCTTCGCCGGTGCGCCTGTCTGTTGGCCGCGTCCCCCTTTTTTAATGAAACAGAAGCGTTAATAGAATCACTGGGAAAAGCAGGTGATAAAAGTCGATCCGTCGAGCGCGCCTGTATCCTGAGTTGCGAGCGCACTGTTCAAACAGAGCATTGTTCAAAGACAATGCATGCAAAAGACACACGGGCTGCCGAAGGAATAAAAAAAGAGAGGGAGAGAAGGGAAATGGAAAAAAAGCTGCTCCCTGTCTTCAGCGAGATCAAAACAACTCCAAGGTAAAATATACAATGAAGGGCCCCCTGATCTGACCAGCATCTCAGATGAGAGGAGGATGCAGTCTTTCTGACATGTTACAGAGAGAGAGAGAGAGAGACGGAAAGCAAAATAAAGAGGCCTCACAAAAGTTTGAGATATTCAGGCCTTATGAATGCATTCATGGAACATTGTACATGCATTACAAATGTCAAATTAACGCCCGCTTGAGCTGAAATGATATTCCGAGCATATGAAATGACCCTCAAAGGGATGAAAAACATCCGAAATGGGAGGTAAACGCACTCGACTCGGCTCATTTCAGCACTAATAAAGATATCGCATCCCGGCCTGACAATACGAATGAATTTCGGTCACATCCCGAGGCCTGTTTTTTGAAACGTCACCCCGGGATATTTGCAATCGAGTGATTTTTTTCATACGTCGACAGAGCGAGCTGACATTTTATCATTGCGGGAAAAACAGAAGTCTCTTTCACACTTCATTGGCCATCGCAGAGATCAATACAGGCGCCGGTAAGAGGAATATCAGCCGGGGATGGTGCAGAAGTATCTGTAGGAACGGCACCGGGGAGAACGAAACGAAAAAGAGGAGGAGTGAAGCTGTGTTAGAAGGCGACACAGATGGACAAGAGCCTTTATGGTGGCGGCTCCTGCTGGCATGGTGCCACCAGCCCCAGACTCCCTTTGTTTGCCAGGCTACTAAACTAATAGAGATAAAAGCAGGTTCCCGCTGGCCAGGAATTATAAAGTCATTAACGAATACAAATAAGGCTGAGAATGAAGGGGCAAGGAGAGGAGGCTTTCTCAGACCAGCTGAGTCTGAGAGGAGGGACGCGGTTGGTCAGGGGAATCCGTCCGAGGTTAGACGTCTCTGAGTGTGTAAACAACCCCGATTTCCTCTTTTACTATTTGATAGTCTCCAAAAACATGGGTTGTCCTGCAGTGTGACATGACACAACAGCATTTTGACTAATCATTGTACATGCATATGTTTTTATAATGAATCATATGAATTGAGAGATTACAGGGAATGCTTATATTTTCTAACTTTACATAGCTATTTAAAAAAATCTTAAAAAATAAAAATGTGTGTTAACATGTTTTTTTTTTTAATTAGTTAAAATTATATATATCAAATCAAAATTATTAAAAATATAATTAAATCAAATTATAAAATCTCATGGACATGTGATTACCATATATACTTAAGCAAAAGTGTAAACAAAAATTATCTAGCAATTACCTATCATTTTCAATAATTTTTGTAAAATTTTTTATGAATCATATGAATTAAGATATTATATGGAATATTTATACCTAATAAAAATATAAAGTGAGTAAAATTTGTTTGAGGAAATGGTTTTATATATATCCGAATATATATATATATATATATAGTGGATGTGTCAGATTCTCATATACTATTAAAGCAAAATATAAACAAAATAATTATCTAGCAATCATAGCAATTCTTCTTTCATATCAGATTAGTATATATCAGTCCATACACAGCATTTTGTTTCATTGTCTGGTCAAACAAGCATTCATTTCTATTTTTTCCCCTCAAATCTTTTAATTTCCTCTCTCCTTTTATCTGCACAATAGATCCTCAGCATGTCTTCTCTTCCCTCGTGTAATCTCAATATTATTTAAGGTAGCCATTGCACAATGGCTGTGAAAATGGGAGTCATTTAAGCCCTTCTCCCCAAGCAGTGGTCTTGGCAACTAAACTAGCTCATTTGTTCACTCTGCATTCCCTTGGACAGCCTTATAAATGGAGGCACTATCCAATTATTACAGGGGATAAAACTAGAACTCCAGCAAACCATAGCAGAATCTATTACCAGTGAGAGTTTGTGCATGTGTGTGTGCGTGTGTGTGTGTGTGTGTGTGTGTGTGTGTGTGTGTGTGTGTGTGTGTGTGCGTGTGTATGTGTGTGTGTGAAAAAGAAAGGCTGTGCCCATATGCCTCACAAACTACTCCACACAGGGCAGGTGACACATCACCGAGACCTAAACACATGAATATTCTTCAACCTTGACTGCAACATGTTCACTTACGATGTATTGCAATAAATCATTATGACGCTTAATCTTTAGTTTACCTTAAATGTTGTGGTTTATTTTATTTATTTTTTTAATCCCAAAATTATTCTAAAGAGAAAGCATGAAACAGCATGAAATTTGATGCACAGCTGGCTTAATATGATATTTGACATCTTTCAAGATATATACAGTATGCGGTCTACAAGTTACCTTAGTGTGATTGTTTGCATGCATATGAAGGGACGTTTGGGATTGGATATGGAATCATTGCATTTTTTGTATGAAGCTGGCTTTAAGTTGATATTCAATGATGAAAAGGGGTTACTTTAGAAACTCTCTGATAATTGGCTTCTTAAAAGCATCTCATTTTTAACAATGTCACTGTGGCTGGTGAATGACAATTAATCTGTTTTCCAGTGTTTTCTTGGCATCTGTGCCAATTACTTTATATGCTAATATATGTAAATTACTCAGCATTTGAGGTGCCAGTAAAAACTATGCTTGTATTGTATACTATTTTTAATTCATGCAATACAATTGAAGTCTATTTTCAAAAACACTATTTTAAATCATAAATAAATAAATAGCTTTTTAAATATATTTTAGGATGGAAAGTAACAATTAAATGCATTAGTAAATTACAACAAATATAGCAACTAAGCTCTTAAATATAGTTTAATACTTATCATTTCAGACAACACAATCAGCTAATGCTCTGCAACAGAAAGAATCTTTGAAACAATCGGACTTGTTTGCATCATTTCTTTGTTTACTACTATGACAATGAGAATTATTCACTCCACGTATGAACGCAGTGCCAAACACATTTATTTCTCACTTGAACAGTCAAACTGCATTTTTACACTCACCATACATCCTATTTAAGTGCGTCCTGGATTTTGTATTTGTCATTGTGTCGGCACATTCATATTTTTTCTATTTCTTTTCTTCTTCTTTTTTTCCTTCTCTGTTAGTGGGAAAGAGGATAATGACTTCACCGTTAAGTAAATGTTAATGAATGCACTTCGCCATCTGACTAGGTCTTTTCTCTTAACATAAATAGCTATAATTACCAACATATTCTCTCTCGCTCACTCTATCTCTCTCTTTCTCCCTCACACACACATACACACACACACACACACACTATGACCTGCATCAAAACTCTGCTCCTTCTATTGTCCTGTTAAGTTCATCTGCTTCTCATCTCTGAAGGTAGATGTCACTGTTGCACACTAAATGGATCTGTAAACTTTAGCCTGAGAGATGATGGATGTTTAATGTTGGGTAAATTAGTATGAGATATTTAAAATAAATAAATAAAATAAACAATTGTGATCTTAGAAATATATAAGAGAGATGGACTTGACCACGTTTACTAATGTCAGCAATATGTTAAATTACATGAAATACAACTAATTTTTTCCAAGTCATTTTATTCATTTCAAATTCATATAAATAGACACCAGACTTTGAAAGAAATATTTCAGCTGCATTAATGAGCTATTTTATCTCATCTTGTCCTTGCAAATTAAGGTTTAAAATTTTTAATTCAGTGTTCTATTTGCTAGTTAATTATCAGCAGATCATCATTAATTAAATCAACATTTAAAAAAAATATATATAAAGCTGCAATAAAAGTCCATGCTATAATTTTGCTTATTAATTTCTTCCACCAGTTTATCAATAATCATTCTCTCAGTCATAAAAACACTTTTCTACTAAACCAACACATATGCATTCATAAATCCTGATGTGCCGCCCCAAACCTAGTTATGCAACACTAAAAAACAAAAATCATAAATATTTTGAGCCATAAGTTCATTCTGTGCAAGACTGATAGATTGAAATAATCAAGTTCTTGTTTTACATTTGTGTGAAACTGCAAAAATAATTATTCGATTTAGCTTAACAACACATTTTCATAATTACCACGTATTACTCACGGGGAGTACAATGAATGCACAATCTGATAATTATAATAAGCACACTCATATTGGAAGTGCATCAGGCGAATGTGACATTGTGTCAAAATAAAGTTACAGCACTAAAGATGAGCGGCTGAGTTCTGAACATCATCATAAACATATTCAAACACACACACACACACATCATATGAATATATATCTCCTGTGTCAGTGCCGTGGAGGATGGCAGCCAGCTCTGCGATCCGCAGCTCTCCCGGCTGATTCAAAAATGTATCTTTCAGGCGTTTATTATCAATTTGACTTTATCTTCTCTTTACCAGAGGTGTGAAATCTCAACCTCATACGTGTAATTAAGGTGGGCCGCGGTGCTTAAGAGAGGCTTGATTTGAAGCGATTACCAGAGGCGAGAGCTCAAAAGTACACCGCTGTGACCTCAGGGGCAGTCTGGAGAGCTGCTGGCTGAAGCCACGGCTAATTTAATAGATCTCCTCAGCTTTACATTTAAATATCATCACAGTGGCGATGAGCCCCCGATAGGCTTTGTTCTCGCGTGTGGCTGAGGAGAGATTATTTGCCGTGCAGATCTGACCTGATGGCTTCCCTCCCAACTAAACTCTTCTGTTTGTTCAGCCTAAGAGCGCGTGAGACATCGATCCGCCCGTTTGAAAAGATGCAGTTGGGTGATAGTGGTTTTGAACTGCTGTTGCTACACATGCCAATATGAATGTCACAGCGATGGTCTCTAAAAACATGGGTTGTCCTGCATCTTGACACAATACAACTAGTTCAAACTGCATTTTCTCTCACTATTGTACATGGATTTATTTTTTTATTTGTTTGTTTTTTATCATGAATGATTTTAAGTGAGATTACATAGAATATTTTCATTTAAGAAAATATATTTAATCAGACATATTATATTATATTAATTTATATTATATTATACTATATTATATTATGTCAAACATTATGTAAATATGAATATATATATATAATTCACATTTATTTTAAATGATCTATTATCTATATATATTTTAAATTATTATTATATTAAACATTTAAAAATAGAAAAATAGATAATTATAAAAATGTATAATGAATGATATGAAGTGAATGATTATATAAAATATTTCTCCTCAAAAATAGATATTCAGCCATTTAAGCTATTTTACACACACACAAACACACACACACATGCACACATATGTAAAATGTATTAAAAATAGAAAAATAGAAAAATGTTTAATTATAAAAATGTATAAAGAATGATATGAAGTGAATGATTATGTATTAATTCTCCTTATTTTTTTTAAGATATTGAGCAATATTAATCAATGTAAACAATTATATATATATATATATATATATATATATATATATATATATATATATATATATGTGTGTGTGTGTATATATATATATATATATATATATATAATTTGTCTATAAAATGTATAAACACTAAATAATGTGGGCGCGCGCACACACACACACACACACACACACACACACACACACATACACTAATATACATACACACACACACACACACACACACACAAATAAAAAATAGTTTCCCCCTCAACTAAAATGTTCTTTTTGTTCAGCCTAAGAGAGACACTGATTCGCCCGTTTGGAAAGATGCAGATGGGTGATAGTAGTCCTGAACTGTTGTTACTAAAAGTACAAATAAAATTGTCACTCTAAAAGGAGGATAGCGTATAGCGAACTTTCCCAAAAATAAAAGAACTCCAAAATAAAAAGGCTCAAGATGCGTGCTACTGCATTTAAATTTAAAAACAGAAATGAAACACTGCCTCTAATTCAAAGTGCATTTCCCTCTGCTCAACTATGACAATAACATCCAATCATTCAAAGGGAGAAGCATTGAAATTCCACATTAGAAGAAAGAGAGAGAAATTTAATAAAAGGACCAAGACATAGAAAAGAGGGAAGGAGAGAGGAAAACAGACACTGCCGCCCATGTAGCACTGGGCGTCCTCTCCGCTGGTCTTGCCTGTGCTGATTTTAATGAGTCATTTCGATGCACGCTATGAAGATTAGGTGCTGGTGACGGCACTGCGCCATCTGTAAGGTAGCCGAGCAGTCACAGTAATCCATCTCACACTCTCTGTCGAGGATAGAGAGACGGCGGGACAAGGTCACCACAGGTGGAACCGTTAACGCAGTGTCAGAACACAGACCGGAAACCTTTTCTGAGAAGCCCTTCTCAAAACCTCCAGGAGATTTGTTTTTATTTACCGCTTGCTGACTGCGCTTGAAATCAAAGACGAAAAACAAAGTGTTTTTCTGTCTTTCACAATCACTGTGCATCAGTTTAGGGTCTGGGTGACCGGTTACGATAAAATGTTATGAAAAGTTACAGCTTGAGTTCCTTTCAAAGCGCTAAACTAAGCCTCAATGTATATATGGAGTGTTTTTCAGTCGCTAAGTGGTGTCAAGGATCTTTGAGCAAGCTGTAAATCAAGAGTGCACCTTGGCTATTTACAGCAAAATTATACAGCATGAATGATTCAGTGATTAGAAACATTCTGGCATTCATTATTTTCGCATGGTCTGAAGGACTTAAACACTGCTAGCTCTTCACACTGTACAAATGTCCAAAACCTTGAGAGAGACGGAGTGAATCACAGGAACAAATTTATTGAAAATATGTGCTTGGAGGGATACTAATAACACTAATAAGTAATAAGAAAGCGCTCAAGTTTTTGTTAGTAAGACGGTTGCTAAGCTTGCTTTTAGACCGGCTGTTTCTTAATGTGGATGTGTCAAAGAAAAAGTGGCTTTTACCCGCCTGTGTATGTGCACTCCAAGTGGAGTTTATTTTTTATTTTTTTGTACAGCTGTGATTAAAAACATGAGGAAGAAGGTAAGACAACAGGAAGGAGAAGAAACCCTGACTGTCTGCGTAAATGCATACAAATTGCTGCTGATGAGGTCTTTACTGGGACGCTGTTTATCTCGTAATACCTCTAGTTTTAAAACGGCACACTGTCCCCGCTCTTCAGGTGTTCATTTGAATAGACTGAGCTGAATGAGTCTTTCTGTAATTGATCCCTGGGGGACGGAGATGTTTAGGCCCACCGAATCCGCATTTCCCCCAATTACGGATGCCATCGCGCTCCAAAAACAGAATCAGAGCGCACATCACAGGCTGAACTCTTCTGCTACTGACACGACCTTACAAACACTAGCTGCCTTCACATGTATTTATAAAAAAGTACATTTGTACATACTCATACAATGCATTCATATAAAACTTTGGTTAAATAATACATATATTTAATTTTACCTTATGTACAACATTTAAAATTTGTGGTTGATAAGATTTTTTTTTAAAGATTTTTTAACAATCTCCACAAGGCTGCATTTATTTGATCAAAAACAGTAAAAACTGTAATATTGTGAAATATTACTACAATTCAAAATATCCTTTTGTATTTAAAATATATGTATGTATTCCTATATATATATATATATATATATATATATATATATATATATATTTAATATAAACCTCAAAAGAACATTTTAAAAGTCTTTACTGCACAATGACCAATTTAATGCATTATTTATGAATACAATTATTAATTTAACTTTATCAATGTTAATGTACATTATTCTATATTGTTAGTTATATATATATATATATATATATATATATATATATATATATATATATATATATATATATATATATATATATATAAATAAATAAATAAACTAAACAAAACTTTAAGTCATAACTTAAAGTAATATATTAATATGCAGTGGTGACTGGAATGGACTATGTAAGGACATATACACTCTCATTATTTGTATTGACTTAACATGGCCAAATACACAGTGAAGACGTCTAAGGGCACTACAGTGCGATTCACATGTAGTCACTGAGTACAAACAGCTACACTAAAGTACCACTGAACACACCACCAATATGTCTCTCTGTATCTTTTTCCCCCATCAACCAATGTTTAAATGGCAGCTAACTGTGCGCTTAGTGAATGGGAAAGTAGGCTAGCACTGGACAACAGGAAAATGGAAAACAGCATGTGTGGATTTCTGACTGGAGGTCAGTCAGATAGAAGCAGGACTTCCAGGTATAAATATAATTCACCTTCCCGTTCCACTGCAGCCACTGAACTGCTCTTCACTGAAGTCAGAACAGAGACAATCTTTCAAAAGTCCCTTCAAAAGTTCTTATACAGGAGGAAAAGGGATTTTTTTTTCCCCCTCCAAGACTGAAGCTTTAAAAATAAAACCAGAAGCCCTTGCTGACACTCCTTGCTTTCTGGACAGAGTCTTGCAAATAGACTCCCAATAAAATAAAAAAGTAAAACATATTCAAACAACTGATAACATATAAAGAAAAAATATAACCTGATGTTGTCGGGGCATGTGCAAGGAGTGTTTGGAGGGCATTATTGTCTGTAGGACATGGCAGCGGTACTCGGTTCAGGCCCAAAGCTGTGGTGATGGAGTGGCTGTGAGTTAATAACTGATTACCTCTGGGGCCGTTCACCTGTGAGCCCATCATTACCTCACACTTACACCAAGCAGGTGCCATCCCTGGTTGTCCGCCACGCTTGTCTACTGTGGCATGATTCCCTGGCCTGGGCCTAAACCCCTTTCACAGGAACCGCAGGGGCACATGGCACAGCTCAATCCTCAACATCTAGCGCTATCCAGCCAGAGGTCAACTTCTCCTTTCTCCCCCTTATCCGTTGGATCTGGAGCTCTCTCTTTGGCCTGGCCGGAGGACACAAGGAAACAGCTGGCCTACGCCTGCCTGCTTGGACATGGCAGTTCTAGAGCATCGATAGTGGTGCCCACCACAGCAGCTGATCCTCTCCCAGGGTCCCTGTCACGATGATGTCTTCATCGCTAACCGGAGCAGACGCCCGCTCCTGGCAGCAACTGGAGGTGACAACAAATCCAATTATCTCCCCTCCATGGAGCCCAGGCAGCCCATGCCGGTGTGACAGAGACGAGGACAGGGACAGGGACAGGCAACGCCCTGCCCACTCCATCCCACCCCTGCCCCTGAATTTAGTGGGCAAACATACTGACTACTGCCCCATCACTCCAGTCACAGGGACAAGAGGACAAACAGAGGGCTCCTGTGGTCAGCAAAAGAAAAACACAAAGAGACAGAGACAGAGATCAAGGCAGACAGACAGACAGACAGACAGACAGACAGACAGACAAACAGAAATGGTATTCAAATACACAGACACATGCATATAGATATACAGACAGACAGAACCAAACATACAGTAGATTGTACCATAGAATGCTTGAATGAACGAATAGGATGGAAAGACAGATAGAGACAGAAATTATAAACATGATAGATAGATAGATAGATAGATAGATAGATAGATAGATAGATAGATAGATAGATAGATAGATAGATAGATAGATAGATAGATAGATAGATAGATAGATAGATAGATAGATAGATAGATAGATAGATAGATAGATGATAGATCTGCTGTAATCCTGCCATCAGTCATGGTGGTCTGTCATTGACACAACTGTCCCACCGTATGGATATATAAGTCAGAACTGTCTTTATGCATGCTGTGCACAAACCTGATTTGTGATAAATGTTTTTAGGGGACACGTCCTGAGTTAACCTGTATAAACCAATTAAATATCCATAATCAAAATGAGCTTACACTGGAAGCATTAGAGGTGGGTTAAATGCATATTAAAGAAATATGTATTGATTGTTTATCAGTGTTTATAGGTCATCTTCACCTCTGATGATTAGCCAGAAAAAGAGAGTAAGATGAAGTGAGAAAGAGGGCACTATAAGGCTAGTGTTCAGAGCTAGAGCTACATAAATTGGATACTTTTCTTGATATTGTAATCATTATTATTAATTTTGATTAGCAGATTTCACATTAAAATATTTTTGTCAGGTTGTGTATTGGTGGGCATTGTTCATGACTCTGCATCGCTGCACTAGTTGGCATGAGCAACAATTAATTCGGGGGGCAGGAAAAACAAATTGTGAAAAAATGCACCGACATTTCTTTCTCAAAAAAGTCTTTATATATGTGAGTATCAAAACAATGTCCTACCTTATTGCACCACATCGAAGCCGTCAATACAGCACGGTCAAGAATAAGAGTTGACTAACTTGAATTGACTAAGAGTTTGCCAACATTTAATAAACTGTGGACTAGTTTTGACTCTTGCTGCTGATTTTAATGGTGACACTTCCCATTTTAAGTGTCTGTTCATGGCCTTTCATTTTCAACCAGAAATGTGCACAATGCTTTCTGATGCTCATACAAATTTTCTGTCTTTTTTCCAGTTGCCAAATCCAGTCACTTGAAATGTGTCCATTTTGGACTCTCGGCCACCAAATGCAAAGACATGTAAAGAACAATCAGTTGTGGGAATATATTCAAGCCAGTCATAAATTGATAGAAATTAAATCACTGGTTCACTCTGAACGCGTGCTGTCTGTGAAGGTTTGGCCAGGCCCGGTTTTAGAATTAAATCAACAAGAGTGCTCTAGCCTTAATGCACATCTATCATGGATGGATGGATGGATAGATGGATGGATGGATGGACGGACGGTCAGACAGACAGACAGACAGACAGATAGACAGATAGATAGATAGATAGATAGATAGATAGATAGATAGATAGATAGATAGATAGATAGATAGATAGATATTCATCGTAGTTCATCGCAATCTCACAAAGTTCTGTTATTATCAATGAAGCTCTCCAAACTGCACAATGAATCTTTTATTTACACCGCATCTGCACTTTGTTTTGAGATAATTCATGAGAATGCAGAACTGAACTGAACAAAAAAAATTTTGACCGACTAAAATGTTTCTGATTGGCCATGGCTTTCAAGAAATCAATCGTTTGTAACTGGATTCATTGACAAGCGACCAAATTATGAGTCATTGTATCATTTACTCAACTGATTTGTTCAGCAACACCTATTCAATCAGGAACGAAACTTATTCCTTGCAGTTGTGAGGCTATTCAAGGTTTAGTGAGTTCATTCAAATGATTCATTCAAAAACACTGACTCATTCAGGAACTAAAGAGCACTAAAATGTCTTGCCTGTAGAGATCCAACAGCTGCTCATGCTTCTGTGAGTCACAGAACTGTTCGTTCAAATGATTTGTTTAAAAACACTGATTCATTAAATGCCACTGCTGTGTTGCTCTGAGACACTCAAGGATTTCATCGGTTTTGTTTTTTTTCTCGTTTGAAACAATTCTAATTTACAGAGCAAAAATGGACAGAGCAACTAACAATAATTAATATAAAGTAAGGTACTCAATATTATGGTATATAATGTTCATTACTGAACTGTTATATTAACAATATTTTAGCGATATTAACCAGAAGACGTGACTTTACAAAGTACATCATTATATACAATATACAGACACTTCATACTGGCCCTCATAGTAGCACGAAAAACAAAATGGTTAAACATGTAAACCATTAATCTTGCTCATTAGGACTGGTTGTCACAAGTCTAACAGTAATTTAAATTCTTCATTCATGTGATTGGTTACAATGCTCACACATTCAAGCCAAAAAAAAAAAAATGTTGTAAATAAAAAATACAGAGCTAAGCGCTGCACATTTACAATACTTCCAAAGATGACCTAATAGATCATCCATATTCATATGCATATTCATGCCACTGCTGTCCTGTTAATTTGAAAGGGAAAGGAAGATTCTTCTGACTGAAGCCCTCTGATAAAGGCAGTGACTCACAGGTTTCATGATATTCAGATGAGCCTTCACTGTGGGTGACTGGTGACTCAGGGCGCTTGAGCATGGAGTTGGAGGACATGCCCAGAGGGAGATTCTGAAATTCTGATGGACCAACTCATCCAATGGGCCATTTCTAGTGGAGTAGAGGGAAAAGATAGCATCCAGTCCCATCAAAATATGAGCCAACGTGTTTCAGGCAAAGGCTTCTGAGACAGCTCAACAAAGAACCACTGAAGCAAAGGCTTCTCACACTTTACTGGACATTTACTGCACCTGTCTATATAGAGACATATATTGGCGACCATATGCATTAGTATAGAAATTTAAAGGACAGTTCACCCTAAAATAAACATTCTGTTGTTATTTACTCACCCTTGTGTCAATTCCCCTCTCTCAGAAATGTTATCTCACACAGGAAAAATTCATACGAGTTTGGAACAACAACAATTTTGTAAATGACAGTTTTTATTTTTCACTGAAATGTTCCTTTATGTGGTTAAGTCAGGGCTCAACAATAAGGCCTTTTTGACAATCAGACAATCAATATATATATTTTGCTAGAAATACCTTTATTTACTGTATATGTACACTACCATGTACAAATGAAAGTTATTTCATATATTATATGTTAATTAATATTTTATTTAGCAAGGAAAGCCTTAAACTGACAGTAAAGATAATTCTAATGTTCTAAAAGATTTTTATTTCAAATAAATACTGTTTATTTTGAGTTTTTATTTATCAAAGAATCCTAAAAATGTCTGTTAAAAATTAGCTATTAAAAATATTTAAAACAAATGCCACAAATGCTGGAGCCCTAACTTCTAAAAAGCCTTTATGTCAGTTTGTTTTTCACATGCTCTTCCACAATCCTCAACCCTCATCCTCCTTTTCACCCTCAAATGGAAAAGAGAATGGAAAAAAACAACAACAACAACCTCTACTTCCTGTGAAACTGTTGGTCGCACCTCTGACTGTTCTGACGGAGGAGAGTAAAGCCATTAAAATGACACGGAGACAGATCGTGTGTGACACTTCAAAGGGTCTGGAAAAAGCTGGAAAACTGAGCAGCGCAACCTCCTCATCCACCCTCCGGCGGGAAAGAGAGGAGAAAAAAACACAAAGCCGACAAGCACGCGCCGCATGGTCAACACAAGCACCCAGAGACTCCCGCGCTCTCCTCTCGGCCTCCCCCCAGACCCAAACACAGACTCATCCCCGGCGACTACACGTCCAATGATTACACTATTCCCGCTCTCGTGCTCAGAGGGGCTAATTAATGCTTTAATATGCAAATGAGTGCCACAGTAAATTACACAGCTGGCAAATATGCCTGTTTTGCCCCCAAAACTACATCAGGAAATGAGCAAGACTGCGTGTGGATTGTGAATGCAAAGAGACAGAAGGTTTATTTCGAAACTGCAAAGACAATTTCACCTCAAAGTTTTAATGGCGCAAGGGTAAAAGTTTATGAAGAGTTTATCTGCAAGATCTGAACAGGTTTAAACAGCGAACAGGGTTTTGAATTTAGGACAGCACAAAGTTATTTTGATTGGTACATCAATTAGACACCACATGTAATTTAACACAATGAAAAAAGGTAGTGTGGGAAGCAGATATAGTCCGTTCAGTATGTTGTACAGCTGACAAAATATTATATATATATATATATGTTGTGAAAATTAGATGTGACCTACAGTAGGACCTATTTATTTACAAAATAGGGCAACATATTGCACTTCACAACCTCATGTTTGTTCATATGATGTTGAATGCAGTGTCTAGTAAGTATACAGTCTAGTGTCTTCTACAACAAGGTATTGGTGACAAGTGCTATTTTTTTCCATGACAGTGAGAGCAGATGCAAAGAAACAGAGAGATGTAAGAGTGTGATTTGGTTTAGCTTTGATAAACATATGACACTTGACTGCTTTGCTATATACGGCTGTCGTTTTCATGCCCTACAACCATGTGAAGTTGATGGGAGAAGATTCTGTGAAAGTATCACTAAAATATGGTTACTCACAAATTCCACTTCTCCAATTAAAGTATAAGGCCATACGGAACTGTAAAGATATTTTTTGCAGTCACTGGAGAGATAAAAGCAGAAAAAAACACATAAATACAAATTCAAATGAAATTAGACATAGGAGCAAAAAAAAAATAAAAAAAAATAAATAACGAGACAAGCTCCTAGAGGTACAAATCATATATTTAGATACATTTATCTATATTTGATAAACTACTATTTAACACAAAATTAAGAAAATAGATAGTTTTCACAATTTTGTCCCAATTGTTTTTAATGTTTGAAATAAAAGAACATCATAATTTTACAAACTATGGAACTGATATTCAATTGCAGTAACTATTTTAAGTATTAATGTTTTTTATTATTAATCTTAATTGCCAAAAATGCATGTCACAGATCTTGCATATTATGACTAAATGATGACCCCCATTAAAAGCATAGCATTATTGAAAATTAAGTTATAAGAAGTATAAATTAGAAAATAACTACAAACCATTTTTTAATCCAACCAGCATTTTTAAAATAAATTTAGTTTTTGATTTTGAATTGAAAATTCTTACCCACCCAAAACTTTTGACTGGTAGTGTATATAGATTTTTTTTTTTTTACAAAATTATTATCTTTTGTATTTTTTAATTTTTTATTTCATAAATACATTAATACACCTATGCTGAAAACCAATGGCATATAAACTAGCATTTTTTAAATCAATTTTGTTTTTAATTCTGAATTGAAAACAGCGATGTAGTGCAATAGGATGAAGCCATGCAAATATGTCCAGAAGTATCAGTAAGTTCAAAAACTGAGCTCTTTTTAAGAGTGTGCGCGCGCGTGTGTGTGTGTGTGTGTGTGTGTGTGTGTGTGTGTGTGTGTGTGTGTGTGTGTGTGTGTGTGTGTGTGTGTGTGTGTGTGTAAAGCTCATCATAAGCAGCTCATCAGAGGTCCCATGAGCAGGACCTGCTCTCTGTCTGCTCACTCACTCAACTCCAGCCATCATAGAGTCAGACACCATGACCGACCACAAACACTAACCAACTCTTAGTTCCACTTGGAGTCTGTCCCACAAGACCACCTGCCCCTCTGCAGCCCTACCTGCATCCCTAATGATCCTTAATGAGAGACATCACAGCAACCTGACCGTGCCATGCACAACAACAGTGACATTGAGCAAACAGCAAAGGAAAATAATATGATGCTATTGTTGTACATCATTGTCTTAAATGTATATAGATCACCCCAATATATATTTTTCCATGTTCAAAATGTTGACAAAAAGACAAGACAATTTTTTTTTTAGGTGAAATAAAAAGACAAAAGGTATAAATCTCAGGTCTTGGAAGAATTTGATGCAAATTGTTGAATGTGTAAAGTCTGACCTTAACTAAGAGTACATGCACCTTACTAAAGAGATGGATAACATGGTCCCAAATTTCTGAACTTCCTAAGACTCCCACAATGAATATTTTAGATCAGTAAATAATTAATAATTAACACCAAACAGGCCACTGATCAAATAGATTTGGGCTTCAGCAGACACGGCAAATCAGATGCTGTAAACAAAGACCCAAGGACCTACATTCCCTCCCTACCACCTTCCTCTCGTTTAAATATGCGCATGTAAAATCGCGCCACGCACACATCCGCATACGCTTTTCTTTTGAAGAATGAAAATTTCGCTTTTCTCAGTCCTAGGGAATTTTACGAAACTGAATCAGAACACTTGATCTGACCACCCACTGATTTCTGATGGAAAGATTTGCTTTTTAATACAATCGTCAGTCGTTCTGCCACGTTGTGCCTGGCCCAGACAAATCCCAGCAGTGTGTCTTCTTGTACTGCCACAGTGAAATGTCTCATTCTCCATTGGTTAAATACCACCCTGCTGTAATCTATCATGGTGGAAATGTTAATAACATCGTCCTCTGTTTCAGCTGAGCTTAAATATGACACATTTAAGACAGATGGCGTGTTTTCAGGCCGTTTATCGATGAAAATATATTTCGAGGTGCAGCTGATTGACGGGGTAAAAACATCAGAATCCAAGCAAATGACTGATATAAAAAATAAAACAATCCGTTTCTAGCATTAGAATCTTTTTTTAAAGAGAGCATTCTGTCCTTTCATGATTTTAATTAATGCTTTAATATGCAAATAAGATAGTGGAGATAAAATCCTGACAAACAGATGGCAAGTGAACTTTCTCTGTTCTGGCATGTTCTTAAGTTGCGGTATCATTTTTTTTTTTTTTTCAAGGTTTTTGCAACAGAGTGTGAAGCAGCAGCTCTCAGAGATCAGCAACATCTTGTATCTTTGACGGGAACTTCTTGCTTTGAGTCAAACTTGGTTAATATTAGAACATGCTATGGCAATAATGAGTGATAGCATATTAATTGTGATAGCAAAATCCATCACCAGACCTGGGCTGACAAGATGAAGCCGCTAAATTTGGTGTGTAAAGAAAGTAAAGACTATTACTTTTGGAACATCAATAAACACAATACAAAAAAAAGTGTCTCCAATAAGAACACCAACAGACAGAAAAATGCATATACACAACATTTTTCCATGATTTTTTTAAAAAAAGATTTCCCCCATGATATTCCAGGCCTGAAAACTACAGTAAAAAATATATATATATATATTTCCAGGCAGACCCAAGGACCATCTGCATGCAAAATTACTGTTCTTAACATTTAGATAATCAGGATGAGGCAAAGCTGACAACTGACCTTTTCTTCTTTCAGATGTTGGTCCAGATCCAGTCTGATGACTGAACGGTTGATCTTTAGGGCCAACGACAGAGCCATGAGGCCCCCAGCAAGCACCTGGTTCTGCCGTACATCCAAACGCTGGATCTGTGGACTCTCTGCAAGGATCTCAGCCAAAGTCACAGCAACTGGCACGGTGAGTAGAAAACACAGGCTTAGTTATAAGATAAAACAAAAATGCATCCCAGTAAAAAAGGAAATTTAGAAGGAGAGGATGTGCCAAAGAAGCAGAAAAGCAATATTACGAACCCTACCCTCGCATGTTATTCCTGTGGAAGCTAGGCCAAGTTGCAATAAAGAGCGATTGATCATGAGGGACTCCTTTAACGTGTGAATGCCTCTGTTCTCAAGGTTGTTTTTGCCAAGGTTCAATGTTTCGAGCGTTTTTAAGCGGGGCTGGGAAATAAAAGAAGAAAAACAGGATGTTTAAGATAACGTGCACTGATGAGCTTGTATTTAAATCACTTTTTGTAATTCAAAAGTGTCCTTTTTCTGTGTTTTTGAATCCAATTATGGATGGTGAATTTGTGTCACTTTGAGAGCTTTAAGTGTCACATGCTGCGCCGTGGCAATAGATTGGCTCTCAAGAGCATATTAGCCGCGTCATTTATGAAGCACGATTAGCAGTCACATAAAGCAGGAGATAGCGGAGCACATGAGGGAAAAGCCATGTTGCATAACAGAACGTACACCATGCCAACACGCTACACTCATTATTCTCACTTAGTCTCCTGCTTTAAATGAAAAACCACAGACAGCTAAAAAAACAAGCTCAGAGATCAACTCACAGTTCATTTGCGTCACTGTTACAACACTCAAGCATGTAAACACCCACACATATAGGGGAAAGCGGGGCACAATGTAACACTTTTTGACTTTCTCAGTTTGTGTAAATCCACGTGGGGTTCAGAATATATTTTTTTATCCACAATAATTTCACACTTGTCTAGTACAAAAATTTCTCTTTGTTTCATAATTACAGTGTATACGTTTTTCTTTATTTACTTTCAAAAATGGAAGTGAAATGAGACAACATGCCCCGTAGGTGGGGTACATTGTAACATCTGAGGGGCACGTTGTAATATGATTGTATGAAAGCTTAAAATGTTGATCTCATGAAAAAAATATACAACACAAATTGAATTATTTTGTCAATAAAATAAAAAAATTATATATATATATATATATATATATATATATATATATATATATATATATATATATATATATATATATATATATATATATTATTTTTTTTTTTTTTTTATTTATTTTTTTCAAATAAAATAATGGCATTTTTTAATAATTAAAAATAATCTGACTTTGGAGTTTGACAATGAACACATTGTAACCAGGCTTGGGGCGGCCCACAAAAACAGGCCAAAATGCTTTACATTTCTGGATATTAAACATTCACTGTCAGTCTTTATTCACCTGTTTCTCATCATTTCTCATTAAAATTCATTAAAGTAAATAGTGTAAATTAAATCACTAATGTCATAGAATAGCATAGTTCAACAATATGAATATGTGTTGAATATGTTATGAATAACGTTCTTTCACAATGTTACAACGTGCCCCATCTGCGCAACTGGAATTTAAAACTGGTTAGTGTTTTCTGCTAGTTATAGTTATCTAAACTGAAAAATAACAGATTGGAGATTAAAATAATAGCAGAGTTGTCTCATTTTAAATGAATAATAAAAACTTACTTAAGCCAGAAATGTAATTTTACTATGGTAAAATAAATGCTCAGCGATATCTTCAAAAGACTTTTAAATTTTTGTGCACTTTTTCTTTCTCTTTATAATGTTGATATGGTAACTAGTTAATACTGTAAAATTTATTTTATTTTATTTTTACCAGAAGATATTCTGAGAAATGTCATGGTGTTTTTTCCTATATAATGAAAGTTTGTTTGGTTCCCAATATTCTACAGAATATCTTCTTTTGTGATTTGCAGAAGAGAGTCTGAATATAGGTTTGGACTGAGGTGAGTAAATGATAACACTGTCTCTTTAAAAATAAATATATAAAATGTACTTTTATTAAAATCAAAGGAACAAAAGCAATTATAATAATAATTATTATTAATTGCTGCTGCTATTATTGTTATTAATAATAATTAAAAAAAAAAAAGTTTTTAAGTGAGGCTGAAAAAAATAATGAAATAAATAAAGTCTGATAATTTTACTACAAACATTGCAAACTATTGTTAATATAATAAACGTATCAATTTAACTGAAGTATAGCGTCATTCCAACAGCCTATGGTTGACAACTTTAGTCATCCTATTTCCAATTGGTCAGACAAGGATCCGCTGAAAAATATGGATAACATTGTGATTTAATTATGTTCTGCTGACATCAGAGAGTTGCGTGTCTGCCCAAATAACCCATTTATTCACTCTCTCTCTTCTTCTGCCTTTAAAGAAACCCCACGAAAAAAAAAAAAAAAAAAGAAAGGTTAATAACAACCCTTCCTGTGTCATATTCGACACGACCAGCCATTGGACTAATTATATTCATTATGGCCGCATGGATGTCTACTTATCCTTCTTAATGACAGACCACATGAAAAAGCCCTCTAAACACATATCTATTATTTAATCAAACTGTTCCCATTTGGTACAGGCAAAATGGAATGAGCAGGCTTTATTTTTGGCCTGAATGAATTCTCTGTGAACACGCCAAAGGCCGAGAGAAGAGAAAGCAGGCCTTTAATTTGTAGCTTTTGATTTGAATCGCCATTCAGATGACAGAAAGGTACAGTTTATTCTGACAATCAGAGCTGCTGAAGAGGAATAGATATTATTAAGGATTAGAGATGAGCTTTCCAGTGAGGATGAGACAAGCCATTTCCTTTTGTTCTCTTCTCTTTTCTCTTTGTGTGTCAAACTCTGCTGTAGACCACAAAAAAAGAGATATATCCAGTAGCTGTCGTGTTGACGGTTTGGGTACTTCCTCTCCAAAGCCAAGCAGGGGCCACATGCAGTGTCACTGTTCATCTTTAATCAAAGCCACACTCAGATAAAATAGGAATGAATAAATAACTGAAACCGAGTGAAAATCATTGCATTTACTACTACGTGCAACCTGCAGTTTATTCTACAGGAACAGACCCACTCATAAAATGAAACTTCCCAGGAACACAAATGGTGAACTTTCAAGTGAACATCCCACTCTTTTCCATGTTATGTTAGTAAATCAGGAACAGGGCTGTCGAGTTTTCTGAAGCCATGCGATAGCTTATTGTAAGAAACTGAGAGAAATGTATTTGTTGTTCAGTGAAAATCCTGACACCCATTCATGAATGAATCGTTCTTTCAAATCAGATCTTTTCAAGGAATCGGTTGATCCCATTCACAAACCCAGTGTGCATCAATCAAACTGATTAGTTTGCTGGCTTTGTGATCCACTCACAATAGTAAACAAGTTTATCAGTGAATAAAAATATACATTTCCATCTGTAAGTCACAAATAGCTAGTCATATAAATACATTTTATGATGCTGATATGGTGCTTTTGCTTCTTTTTTTAAAGCTTGAAATCTCCAGTCTCCATTCACTGTAATTGCATAGATTTTGAATTTCTTCCAAATTTCTCCTTTTCTGTTGCACAGAAGACAGAAAAGTCATACAGGTTTGGAACAACATGAGAGGGTGTAAATGATGACAGAACTTTCATATTTGGGGGAACCTTTTCCTTAAAATAAAACACGGTGTGAAAAGCAGTTTCAGCAAATTACTGATGCACAATCTTCCAGATGTGTTACTTTTTTAACTTCCTCTGCTTTTTTAATCACACTTCTTAAGTCTAGAAGTGCTGTTGTAATGATTAAACTGCACATATCTCTATTATCTCGCCCGAGAGAAAATCTCACCAGAACTTTCTGTAGATGGCTCATGCCAAGATGAGTGATGTGATTGTTACTCAGTATCAGCGTTCTCAAACCAGTCTTCTGAAAGCTCAAAGCATCACAAATCTCCTCCAAACCTGTGGAACAAAGAGAGATGACTACACAAGAGCTGAAACAAATTGTACATTTTAACCACAAAAACCTTTTCAACCGTGCTATTGGAGGCGCCACAATACGTCCTCAAACAAAACAGGCATACCTGAGTCAGACATGGTGTTGTTGCCCAGGTCCAAGGTTTTAAGAGTGCTGTTGTATTTGAGGAGGTCGCCAAGTTGCATGGAGTCCTGGTAGGCGTTGAGGTTGTTTTCAGAGAGGTAAAGCTCCTGCAAAGTGACGTTCCTTTTCAGAGCACCGACTAGGGCGAGAATTGAGAAAAATCTTCAATAAGCATGGCGCTTTGTCCTTGTCCAAATGTGCAACAACAAAAGATGTCATGCAAGACAATCTGTAAAAAAAAAAAAAAAAAAAAAAAAAATTAAATGCCCACAGCAGTTCTTCCAAATGACAACAAAGGCTCATTGAAAGCTTTAAGGTTGTGTAGGACTAACTCCATTATCATTTTTATTTACATCGCTGTGATTATCATGGTCATCATTTTAATCGTCAACATCATTACATGTCCCTTTTAGGGCCAGAGAAGCTTTCATGGGCTTTTTGTCTGTGGCCTCACAGAGCTGTCTGTCCAAATCAATGCGGCAGATTTGATCAGACCCTTTTGGTTGCATGCGGAATGCCAACATTGTCATCATACACAGTAGGAACCAAATAGGGGGATCGTTGAATTGATTGGAGGGACTCCACTGTGCGAGTCAGCGAGTCCCGCAATCAGGGCCCCACCGATCGATAGCAATGATCAGAAGCTGGGCGTCCCGCTGGGAAGAATGAGGGGGGCGGCCGAGTGGCCCCAAAATATCAAATGGATCCACATGCTGCTTAAAGAGACAGAGTCATGGAGACACAGGATGTGCCACTCCACTCCTCAGTCTCATTTAAGGTCATTTTACTTGGGTTCTGTTAATTGTCTACAACATTTCATGCGCTCTCTTTCTTTTACCCATTCATTTCTGGGGCTCCCATTTCCATTGAGATATTAGCATGATGATTCAGCAGTGGCAATAAACTCTTTCTATGCATAGAATACCCTGATGAACAAAAAGAGCAGTATGATAAGCTTAGCGCATAGACCACTGTATCCTGCAAAGCAATGCACTTGACCAGTGTGATGAATAAATTGAAAGTTATGAGATCCACATTTTTTTTGAGAGAGATTTTTACACAAAATTAGATAAAAAAAAAAAACTGCATTCAATTAAAAACAATAAAATATAATAAAACTATTAATGAAATATACAAGAAGTATATATTAATGTGTTTTAATATTATCTTTAACTACACATGGTAACTACTGCAATTATTTTGTGGGATCACTAAGCCAGATACAGGATTCCAAAAGTTTTACATGTTTTAATAATACATGTCCTAATGACAATGTTTTGCACAGGGTTGAAGGGCCGGCCCATCTCTATAAAAGCTGTGGCTGTGGTCCTGTGTCCTTTTTAGGAGGCTAGCTCTACAGTACCATGGGAGAGACTCCATCTCACAGTGAGCTGGCCGAAGTGTCCTGAATGGATCGGTGCAGCAATGTGTAAAGTGACAGGAAGAAGATTACGACATCTAATCCAAGCCCAGTCTAGCTGTTAGGGTCACTGGGCCAAAATCTGCCACTCCTCCCCTTGTCCTGCTTCATCTGTTCCTGCTGGCCAGGGCCGCTCATGGAGAACGCTCATTTTAAACACATGCTATCTGTACTTTAGTACTGACATATTGCAGTATTCACACGAGAGCAACTTGTAGACCGATATTAGCACTTTCTGCATTGTTAAAAAAAATCTTTGTGAACATTAGGTGTGATTTTTCAAGATAACGCACCCTTTGGGATGGTATGTTGTGCTGTCATGATATCATTAAAGGATTCAAAACTCCGCCTGGAGTAAATGTACTTATGCAGCGGGAAATTTTGCGCAGCACTTGCTAGACTGACACCAAGCCAAATGTCACAAAAAATAAAAATAAACAAAAAAAACCTCACCATCCTAATGAGTCTAGCACAGATGCACTTTGCTGTATTTTTTCATTATTTAGCCCACATTAATGCAGAGCAAATTTACTCACCATCATACCATTTAAGCTGTCGATACATTTGTTTCTTCATCAGAACAGATCTGGAGAAATTTAGCATTACATCACTTGCTCACCAATGAATCCTCTGCAGCGAATGGGTGCCTTCAGAATGAGAGTCCAAACAGCTGATAAAAACAGCACAATAATCAACATGTAATCCAGACCACTCCAGTCCATCAATTGAAGGGTCATATGATGCGATTTCATGCGATTTTTCCTTTCTCTTTGGAGTGTTACAAGCTCTTGGTGCACAAAGAAGATCTGTAAAGTTGCAAAGACTAAAGTCTCAAATCCAAAGAGATATTCATTATAAAAGTTAAGGGTCAACCAGGCTCCTTCTACATCTCTACGTCACTATGTGGGAAGATTTGCATAACACCACCCAAATCATGCAAAGAAAGAAGGCGTAACGTTTATGCTCGCTATGTGTTTAGTTGAAGTGAAACTTTGGCCTTCCAAAAGAGGACATTACTAGAAATCAGTGGTAAAGTTGTATTTAAACACTGTTCCAGAACAGTCCAACCTAAATATTCAGATGTGTGCTGCGCATTTTATGGAGGATGCGCACGGTTTCCTGAATCAGCAGCCTGCAATGCGTCTGTGGCACAACGGCTGTTTCTATAAAGTTGGGCAGTTCAAACTTTGCAAGGACAGTCTGGCGCTTCTGACTCGCAACCTGTAGGTAACGTTACGGTTTTTATATTTAAATAATTAATCAATGATGATTCAAAAACGAGTTTTGAGCAGTAGAGTAGGCTTGTTGTTTGTTGTTTCTCAGATCACAAATGCAGACATGATTTTATGTTTACGCAGCACGATACGCAATGCAACGCGTAAAAGACAGTATAAGTCATTATAATCAGTAATTATGTCCCCACTGGATGCAACAAATGCCTCGTTTGTAATGGGTTTATTTGTTTTGTTTTGCACGTCTAGTGATGTTCGGATCGCGAATGAATCTTTATATTTAACCGGATCTTCTTAGTGAACCGGTCGAACCAGTTCACCAAATAAATCGTTTCAAACGGTTCGCGTCTCCAGTACGCACTAATCCACAAATACCTTAAGTTATTCAGTTTATAAACGTGCCTTACACCCCGACGCGAAATAAACCAATATCCCGAGTTATTCAGTTACTCCTAACAGTACATTGACTGAACTGCTAGAAGAAAGCGATGATGGGATGTGCACGAGCAGAGCAGCTGGACTGAGTCTCGTGCTGCTGGGAGATGGCATAGTATGTTAAGAGGCGTAACATTTTCATCACACGCATTCAGCCAATCACAACACACTGATTAGCTGGCCAATCAGAGCACACCTCGCTTTTCAGACCGATGAGCTTTATAAAAATTGACACGTTTCAGAAGGCGGGGCACAGAGGAGAAACTATAATGTACAATAATGGAAAATAATGTTTTTTTTTTAAACCTTAAACCGCATAAACACATTGCATTACACCAAATACACAAGATAATGTTCTTTTTTTTTTTTGCAGCATCATTTGAGCCCTTTAACATCTTGTGAAGAGCTGTGTTTGTAGCTAAAATGCAAGTCAATAATCCATAATATTACTTTTATGCAATCCAAGTCCAAGACAGTTCCAAACAACTATGACAATATATAATACATAAGAGGACAACAGTGGATGGAATTTTTAAATGGAGAAAGTATTATTATGAATTATGCATAATTATAACAACAAATACAGCTTTTCACAAAACTAATTGATGGACTGGAGTTGTGTGGATTACAGGTACTGTGGATTATTGTGATGTTTTTATCAGTCGTTTGTCTGATTGTCACAATTCTTATTCTGATAGCACCCATTCACTGTATTTTCCACTGAATGTTTCTTTAATACAGTTGACCCTATTTCCCACAATGCACCTGTTTGCATCATTTGCATTTCACAGCACAGGGTCATATTCTTAGGCCGCTAGCACCCAAACTTTCTTCCATTCTTAGATCGCATGCACTTCAAGTGGAAGGTGTGTGCTGGGCATACCAAGTGTGAAGAGAGGTTTGCCGCTCAGACAGGTGTTTTCAAGGTGTAGCACTGTCAGCCTGCTGGTGAGAAGGGCTTTTGACAAGGCCTGTGCGGCGTAGTCCACCATAGGCATGTTGCAAGCATCCAGCCTCCACAGGCATCCACTCTGAAGAGACCAGACAGCAAACCATCAGAGAGAGAGACACAGAGACTCAGAGGCCTGGTTTTGCCCTCGCTACGGACTGGCCTCTCTGTCTCACCCTCTCTCATCAAAAACCCACCCTGTCTACAGAAGCAGAAATGTCAAAACCGGCAAACAATTCTGACGGGAGGTTCCCAAAGATCTGCAGGCCATTCCGGAGTTTCATCCTTTAGTCCACCACTTCAAAAGTGTCCAGATTTTTTCTTGTCTCTCTTTCTTGGAAGATTTTGATTGATCTCGTGTAATACTGCCTGAGAGCGTGCCTTTGGTTTTTACCATTGAAGTACTCATCACCATGAGGTGATGCGGTCTTTCATCTAGAGCTGTTGCTAAATGAACACATATTGTCAGGAGTTTTATGAGGACTATAATGATGTTCATTAAAATCAAAGTGTGAATGTGGCTTCATTCAGCAGTGCGGACATTTTCATCTTTGATGCATGGTAATTCATTGCTTCCAATTCAATCTAAATACCACTGTGAGGTATTGGTTTACACTTGATGACACATGAGGCGTGTTATAGAACTTAAAAAATGAAGAAGCTGCTTGCATAGATTTTTTAGTTGAATTCATTTACTTTTAAGATAAAATGTCAAGTTGCCAAGACATTGTGCAGTAATTTAAAGAATATAAGATTTTTTAAGCTGAATCTGCTTAAAATGCATTCGAGATACAAACCATATTTACATGGCTTAAATGTTTAGTTTGCTTTGTTCATGAATGAATCACAACGTGACCGTCCGAATCCATTTACATGTACAGCATTCTTTACTTGACTATAAGAATCATCTCTACACTATTATAGGCCTAACTGAAATATTTATTTCACGACTCATTGGGCAGTATGATTTCATGTGCAGTGTGGAAATATTCAAATCTTACCTGCCGGAGGAGGTGTGACAGTGACAGCCAACCTGAGAATCCCATGCCTGAGTTCGAGGACACATCGAGGTGTGTAGCTGACTCGTAGTACAAAAACATATCTAGCAAAGAAGATGCTCCTATGAGAGAAAATAAATCAGTACAAGTAAACAAAACCCTGACATTAAAAATAAATATTTTTGTATGGAGTTTTAGGAGCGGACACGAGCATGAAGGCATTTTTCTATTTTTATTTATTTGTTTCCATTCACTATAGGTTTACACAACTATTTTGAGAACAAAAATAAAGGGAAACAGTCCATTGGAATCATCGAACCAAGTCATTACTTGCATTGCTATTGTAAATATACAGTATATTAAATAAAATATAATTCAATAATATATTTATTGTTATTATCCTATTTTATGTATATATTTATTTTTTGTCAAGGTGGTAGTACGCAATTGTACTGCAGTTCCTAAAACTTTACCAAAAATAAGCACAATTTGAAAATTGACATGTGACTCAGCAATTGAACCAAGTTTGAAAACAGCCTTAAATGCAAATGTTCATATACTTACATTTTCCTCAAGCTCAGCCCCCTGCAGACTGATAAAATCAAACTGCACTGATTTCAGGATCTCTTCAAGAGATTCGCAGGAGCAATAATCTAACCGCTCACCTGGAAAAGCAATCAAAATGGAGATACCACTATTTACACTTTGGCTGACCCTCTCTCTACCAAGCACATTTGCTGTGACAAATTTCTGGATAAACTAACACCAAACCAAGACCTACACTACACAATCTCTGCCCCTCCATAGTGAGGCATATTAGACACTAACACACATAACACGATCATGTCTGATCCCCTCCCTTCAGTGAAGGAGACAATCAAAGAGCTTCTGATTATGCAGGAACAGATGACTTTTAAACAAAGCCCTGAGAAATACTTTGATGGCCACAGCAGTCCGTCTATATTAGACACGCGTTGCAAAGGCCCCCTTCCCCTCATAAACTCTTATCTTGCTGGTCGGGGAGAAGCCAGATCGCTCAGAGCTGCATGTTGGGGGTTTGGTAGTTTATTATTTATTAGTATTTTGATTTGTAATTTTTTTTTTTTTAACAATAATCACTTAACTGTACCATAGGAAGGGGGGATCAGAAATCCCATTTTTCTAATTCCCTCTGCCATGTGCAGATAATGACACTGAGACTTGGAGTTAGATGGCATCAGTGTGTGACAGGGCGCAGGAAGCCAGAACATGCTGACCCGCACTTTAAGCTCACTTCTGCTGGTATCAATAACCACTGTTTCAGTCATCAAAGGGACAGCAGTTTAATCCCAAACTAGTGCCCTTCAGCATCTGCATGTACATTTCAATTAACAGGCTCGTCAAAGTTCTGATCTTATCAAAGCGTGGTAGCTCTAAAAGTACATGCGGTTTGCTTAAACCACACTTCAGGGATAACGGGAATGCTACTGCTAAGCAGCTTAAAATACACATACTAACATAACTGTTTAAAATATATACTGTAAATATAAAAATCAGAGACGTAACAAATCTGTTTTGGGCTACAATAGAACAATAGGCAAAATTATAACAGGACTCTAAAATATGTGATTCTGATTGGTCAATCACAATATTCAGCAGAAAGATGTTTTCTCATATTCGCCGTCATCCATGATAAAGCTATATTTCAGTAACTGAAATTGGTCAACACGTTCTTGTGGGAGTTCCTAACTATTATACGTTTTGGCGAATTTTGACTAATTTGTACAAATTCGTACAGTCTCGTTCATTTTTGTACTCTGATTTTGATGTTTTTAATGGACCTACATGCTTATTTTTTCCCTGCGTTCTTTTTCATATGTTTCCATACAAATCACATCATACAAAATCACCATCTTGTGCAATAGGACTCATCCTCTGCATTTTTATTCAAGCAAAACTGCCTTCATTTTACATTTCACTTCTCCAATGCAGTCAAAATTACCTAGAGGACTTCATTATGAATATTATTATGTAATATTCTTGCAGTGTTCATCTTCTTGCCAAGCCAGTTGCTTTGTATATTTTAATTAGGGCTGCAAGATGATTAATCACAATTAATCGCATTCAAAATAAAAGTTTATGTTTATATAATATTTTTTTTCTTAAACATTAAAAATATTAATTTTTTATAAATTTTGGTTTGTACTGTGTGTGTACTATTGTACACAGTATACATATAGCTATGTAAACATAAACTTTCACTTTGAATGTGATTAATCGCGATTAATTGTTTTGCAGCCCTAATTTTAATTAACTTTTTTTTTTTTTCATGGGGAAGCTAAATTTCAACTCATTCACTATTTTATTTCAATGTATTTAGAGTTAAACATTCTCTTAAACCTTTAATAACATTCTCTTAACCAATGACGCGAGTTTGGGGCAACACTATTAATCTGGGACTTTAAACTATTGGTTGCGACAAAGTCACTGTGTGTGAATGCTAATTTCTTCCATATCTTGTTCCATATAAAAGGAAATGTTTTGGGGGCAGTGTTTTAAATTTCTTGAGTTTTGTTTACAATTCTGAGTGAATGAAACCAGTTATGGCTACATGTTCTTATGGCCCCATAATTTCCATAGATTCTTAAAACAAATATACTTATACGTGATTCCACATTTTAGCGCAGCACAAAAGGGCAAATTACCCTAGTTTTACAACTGAAGGAAAGATAAACAAAACATCTGATTGCTAAAATGCATGTTTGAACCTTCCATTATGTTGTCACGGTTGGTGTGCATCTCCTCCCAGAGTTGTGTCTATGAATTTGAAAGATTTTCTGTTTGTTTTAGGATTGTGCAGTAGTGCGTTTACAGCAGGTCAGACTAGTAATGCCAAATACGTGCTGATGGAGAGAGATGAATAAAGCTGGAATACCTGGACGGATGAAGGGATGAGCGTCTCAGGTGAAATGATAGCGTTGGGGGATTTTTCTGGTGGTGTTTAGCTTTGAAAAACCAATAACACTGCTCAAGGGGGATAGCAAAAATAATAAATAGTGAATTACTGAACTTACCTGACAGGTCAAAACACCTGGCTCTGTCAGTAACACAAGTAATTTGCTGTGTGAAAAAGAGAAATACATATCAAAATCAAAAGATTTCTGTACTTCGCCAATATTGAATTGAGTAAAATAAGTCATTTTTCAAGTTGTTTAAAAGGACATAAAAGTTTCAAAATGCTCATTGCAATGGTCTCTAATTAAAAATTACATTTAGGTCCCAATTCTTTATATCACAGAGTTCACTTTATTGCATATAATATGAAAGCACTGAGTGATAGGTACAGTATTACAATGTATTTTGTGAATCTTGTAATTGTATACAGTCACTAATATACCTCAAACTAAATGTAACCATCAACGTTTGAAAGTGACACCAAACAGTTTATGCTGATTTCAAGTACGTCACAGCGCAGATCATTTGAGCTCAATCTGGCAATCTAGCCACTAGACTGTAGCTAGCAGATGGCAGTTAGCATCTATCAGGCAACGGACTGATGAAGTCCCTCAGTCAACCTGCTGTAAACACGAACAGGACGTCATATGGGATTTTGTGTTTAGAGCAAAACAAATTAAGCAACGCAATGTGCGAACGAATACTCTCACAGTTTAATATTATTCCGAAAGAAAAGTCTTGACAAGGCTGACTTAAGGCCATGCTTTTGTACCTCTCTTTCTTTGTTTGATGTTTTCCATCTTAATAAATGTGGAAACTTCTGAAGCCCTTCGCTGCTAAGCAATGTTCTGTGCTGTGTATTGAGGAAAATGAAATGACAAAGTACAAAATGCATTGATGTGTCAGGAGGGAGAGGACAAAATGAAGTGATAAAAAGAGCTTTGCTTCCTCCAGGCAGAACGGGACACAGCTTATAAACTTGACTTCCACAGACGGCATCTCAAGTGCATTTCCAATTCTTCACTCAAAGACTCCTGGAGACCCACTCCAGCGCTCTGCAGTCTGGGTGGCTTTGTATTAGCAACTGTTTGAGAGCATATATTTCTCCTTTTTTCCTCATTTAATTAGTTGAAAAAATTATTTGGAAACATTTTATACAGTAAAAGCTCTCAGGGATTAAAATCAGCCGCACATTTTCCTTTCAGCATCTTTTCTGCAATAAAGGATAAATTATTTAAAATAACACGACCTTTTATCTCACACCCTTTGAAGGCAGCAAATTAAAAATGTAAATTGGGATCTAATTAATATGCAAATATATTCATTCCCAGTTAACAATTAGCAATTAAACCTGCAGTGTCTAGAAAGAGCATAGACAAAATTAATAACTTAATTTATCATTAACAAAATGAAAATGTACACAATTTTTTTAGTTTTAAAATTGTTATGCTGTCTCCCTGCCTCTTCATCAGCACCAGAGCCGAAAAAAAAGACATTTAATAGAACAATTTGGTGCTTGTCATAGAAAATGATAAATAACTAGCCTCAAAAACAACATGATTGGCTACATGGATGGTGACTGCAGCGTTGCATCTCCAGACGGCTGGCGAGGAAATAAACATGCCTATTTCATGCAGTAAAGAAAGAAATCACTGCAAATCCTCACAGTCTAGAGGGTGCGGTGGACATTAAAGATTAAAAGTGGGAAAGTTATTTATACTCTACGGTGTTTAGATGTGAGAGATTTTGAAACTCCACTTCGTATTGGGGGGAGGACAGTTATTTCACTTCAGACACTCTGTGGCTTTCTGATGAATGTTCAGCGCTCACAGCTAAGCAGCTCGACAGAGTCAGGCTGGGAGCAAGGATGTTTTCGGGGAGCTCTGCAGTGCTGCATTCGCTCTAATGGGAGGACGGTTCAGTCTGAAATACAAACTTCTCACAAAATCTACGCCTTATCCTGCAGGGAGATGAAATGTTGAATCGTTTGATGATGCTTCCTTGGCTTCTGAGGCGAGCACTCATACTGTATGGGGCGCTTCTGTAAGTCTTTTCTCTTTGTTATTTTCTGATTCTACAATTGCCACTACCTCCGACAGGATTTGCACTTCAGTGGCGGTGACACTTCAACAAACGTTACTCATTTACAAGCCCCTGGGATAATAACTCATATCAAGAAGTTTCTGTGTGTTCTGAGACAGAGTGGACACATAAAACTTTGAACAAGAAAGTTCTAGACCAAGCGTACAATGCTAAACAAATAATAATGAGAATGAAAATAATAATAATACTTTAAAGGAATAATTCACCCAAAAATAAAAATTTGCTGAAAATGTATACTCACCTTCAGGCCATCCATGTCGTGTTTGTTTCTTTGTCGAAACAGATTTGGAGAAATTTAGAAAGACATCGCTTGCTCTCCATTGGATCCTCTGCAGTGAATGGGTGCCGTCAAAAAGAGAGTCCAAACAGCTGATAAAAAAATCACAATAATCCACAAGTAATTCATACGACTCCAGTCATCAGTTAACGTCTTATAAAGATAAAATGCTGCATGTTTGGAAGAAAGAAATCCATTATTAATGCATTTTATTTTATAAATCATTGTTTGTGGCTAAAATACAAAGCCCATAATACGCAGTGTTGCTTCTTTCAGTGAAAAGTTCATCCCCTGTTGTCCTTTCCCATCAAAATCCACCAAAATATTTGTTTTGGACTGTTTTCACTTGTAAACAGTGCTTGTTCTGTGCATATTTCTCTCCTGATTCAGACAAGTCAACTTTTTTACTGGAGAAAACAATACTATGAATCATGTATGTATTTTCACTTTTTTCTCTGATATTTATTTTTAATTAACTTTTATGATGGATTGTTAGCTGCTTTTCACAAGATGTTAATTAATGGAGACATGAATTATGATGTTTTTACCAGCTATTTGGACTCTCATTCTGATGGCACCCATTCACTGCAGAGGATCCTTTGGTGAGCAAGTGATGCAATGCTAAATTTCTCCAAACTTGTTCTGATGAAGAAACAAACTCATCTACATCTTAGTAGTAAATTTTCAGCATTTTATTCTATTCCTTTAAGCATTTAGCCAGTGTTGAACTAAGGGGGCCCGGGGTCCTTCATACAGGCCTTTTGTTTGTTTACCACTTCTGTGAAGATGTAACCAAAAGCAATACTGATTTACCCACTTAAAAAAAAAATCAAAGAAAAGAGAAAGCCCACGGGTGCAATAAAAGCTTTAAATAGTTTTCAGCAGTCGTCCTCTAGGGACGATCCTGCCTGGGAAAAAACCCCACCTAATTTGATAAATATGCTCTTTAAGCAGCAAATTTCATTTAGCATTCTCTTATTAGACATTCACAAGCAGTCCTCAACTAAATATCCTTCCTTTTAGCTTCTGCTTAACCATACATATTTCACCCTTTTAGGGGGACCACCTACATTCCTTTCAAATGCAGTGGGGTTCATTAGCGGCGTGGAGATAATGCCGAGAGTGTGTTTAATGTAAGCACTGCTAAGTCCTAATTTTCCACAAATAATTCTCCTTGATCTAATCATAAATTTATGCAAAAGAGAAACCGATGCTCTTAACGTTGCTGGTCAAAGTAAAATAAGTAAGTGCAGAGCTTGAATTATGCATGCATGCTCACGTGTGAGTGTGTGTATTTGTGTGTGTGAGTTTCTCATTTCCTTTCATTTACCTGTTTGTTATTGTCTTGCTTTTTTAGTTCAATAAAACGTGGTTGGCTAATTAACCTGCTCCCTAAGAGGGATTAAAATGTGTTTATTTTTCTTTTCATCCCCTTTCTTTCTTTAATTTCAAAGTTATTTTCACCAAATAATGTTCATTACACATAGCTATTTCAAACCAAATCTTCTGCATAAATAACCTAATATTAGCAAGAAATCAAAGCGTGAGAAGTGCTGTGTGTATTAATGCATGTTACTCCACTGTACCTTTAATTGATCAAGAGCCTTTGGGTTTGGTTTCACCTGGTGCTTTTCACAGCTCTGCTTGTAGGCCAGAATTATATCTGTCAGAGTGAGACTGTCAGCTAAAACAGAACAAATGTTAAACCCACATGTTAGAGCCACATCAAAAATACTCAATTTATATTCCATTATATTAACAAAAAAAAAGAAAGTTAGAAATAAATTGGCTCCCTGACATACTGTATATGAAGGAAATATTTTTATTTTGTTTGTATTATTTACATTAAAATATTTTTGTTGTAGGTTGTTTACTTTATATCCATTATGATGAAAAATTGTAAGTACATAAGGTTCATTTTAAAAAAAAGAGAGAATTTAGATTCTTTAAAAAAATAAATTAATACTTTTCTTCAAGGATGCATTTAATTGATCAAAATTGACAGGAAAAGTCAGTAAATTGTCATATGTTTCTGTCATGACAACTCTCTGAGTGATTTGCATGTTAATATACATGACAGTATTAATGTATTTGGTCTTGGCAGAATAGATCTGCTACTGCTGTGATAAAGCAAATACAGAGATTTGCTATTAGCAATACATCCACAACATGCTGCTGTGAGCATGTAAGGAATATTGCTGCTATACAGTACATATAACATGAATAACCCCCATAGCATGATTACCCTGTAACAGATCTATGCAGGTGGAGCTGGGGAAGGTGGAGGGTTTCTGAAGTGCACTGCTACTACTACAGCAAACACTGCCAAATATTTGAATGTTGAGCAGCGAACTCATTGGCTACCGATACAAGAGAGAACCAATCAGCTGCGCCATGTGACGATGTCATTATGTTACATTGAGTTAGATCTATCGGACTGCGCCATCTAGAGTTTCATGTATTTACATGCATATATGTATATTCATACAATTTATATTATTTCTAAATATATTTAATATATAAACATAACATATTTTTCTTAAATATATACATGCGTGTGTGTGTGTGTGTATATATATATACATATATATATATATATATATATATATATATATATATATATACACACATATATATACACATAAAAATATACACAGTACACACACATACAGTATATGTAAACAAAAACCTTTATTTTAAATGTGATTAATCATGATTAATCATTTGACAGCACTGATATATAAATACACACACACACACAAACACACACATTTGTGCTGTTACACAGATTTTAACCAGAACAACTGTTTTCAACATTGATAATAATAAGAAATTAATAAAATCAGCATATTAGAATGTGACTGTCATGACTAATAGATGCTGAAAATTCAGCTTTCCCATCACATAAATTACATTTAAAATCAATTACATTTTTAAATATATTAACATAGTAAACAGTTATTTTAAATTGTAATAATTTCACAATATTACTTTTAATAATTTCATATTATTCTTTTTTTTAATGTATTTTAACCAAATAAATTCAGGATTGATGAGTGTAAGGGATTTCTTTCAGAAACATAAAAACCCGACCCCAAACTGACCATGTCTCACACAACAATCAATGTTGCTTTTGCTTTTGTGACAAATGATGTTACATGAATAAACACAAGCACATCTGAAGAGGCCATCTGCATAACATCAACACCATCTCACCCTCTTGAAGTTCAGCCCTTCTCTCCACAAAGTCAGACACCATCTGCTCATCTGGGGGAAATGATACACGTTTTTCTCTGCCCTCCTTCACGGACTGAGACGTTGCCTCTTCCTCTGAGTGCCCTGTCATTCTTCTGCTATGAGCGATGTCCTATAAAGTTGATTAACCAAAATTTCCATCAGTACTGTATATAGCTCTGATGTCATATTCTTCTATGTCAGACACCCCATTAGCTCAGACTTCAGTCCTCTGAACTATAAAATCCTTCATATATAATAACATTTCTGGACACATTATCTGTCCCTCATTGCTGCAGAAAACAAACCATGAAACGTCGTCCAAAATCTGTTTCTGTGAATTTAGTTGTGTTGTTGTTCTGTAGCCTAATAGTCACTAGGCTAAAGGAAACTTTAACTCACAGCATAGCACTTCTACAAAACAGTTACAGGATACCACATAGTCAATTATTCATAAACTATGTGCCTCTCAACGCTAGTACAGCTCTATATAAGTCAACATCAAATATGCACATGGGGAAACAGAGACTTTTTTTTTTTTTTTTTGAGGGCTACTTACTGTTGTAAATATACCTCACATTAAATGTATAACAGTACTCTGAAAAATCTGTAAAAAATAGGGCACAATGTATTGTGTAGGCTGCTTAATATGAAGGATGTGCCCATATAGATTGTTTACAGGTACAGGTATATTTTATCTATATTATTATTATTATTATTTTTGCACTAAATTGCAATGTGTTTAATGATTAAAATGAATTTATAATGTTCATTCATTATTATTATTTTTTTTAAATAGGTTACTGTTTATGAGAAACAATGACAAAGCTCTAAATTTACACTATAAATATATACCATTAATATATGCACCTTAAAATATAAATTATAATGTATAAAATCTGTATCTTGAAGTAGACTTTTTTTTTTTTGCATTTTCTTAACCCACTAGTAATATTATACAAATTTTATGAGAAATCATTTCAAATTAATATTAATTTTTACTTCCTGAGTTCCACCACCTCTGAAAACATGGTTTAACCACTGATCTATATATATATATATCAGTGGGTTTAACCAAATACAATATCATACAGTCACCCATTCAGAAAGAAACAAGAGAAACGTTTTCGTGTAATGTTTACAAATTTGACTTTTTATTATAATAACAAAACAATTATAACTCTTTGTGGGAAAGAAAAAAAGGTATAAAACTACATATCCCATCAGGCATTGCAAAACCAGGAACCACGCAGCCTTGTTTCTAACCAATCGCGTTCGATGAGCCTCACACTGATGAGCAGTTTTGCGGGAACTTTGGAGAGGAAGAGCTGTTACAACCTGCCACTTACCCACGGAAAGGTTAGTAGAATATTCTCGATCTGATTTGATTAAGCATAATGTTCCTATGCATTTAATAACGCGTTATGAGAACAAATAATCGGCTCTGTTGTGATAAAAAGCCATAATAAGGCAGCTAACCTTGCTAGCATAGCAAGTTGAAATAATTGAGCGGCATTTTACAGTTTCCCCCTCAAATACAACATCAACAACCCAATGTTACTCTCGTTGATTACGTGTGACATTAACCGCATGTTTTATCACTCTTGTTTATGTGATACAAGTAACTTGTATCACATAAACAAACTGAAACCACAGCTCTTAGTGTCTGTGTTGTAAAAGTGAAACAAAAAGCATCATTGGCAGGACTGCAAATTCAGACTGTATCCATATCACAGTGTTATCACTGAGTTTGTCATCAGTTGTAGTGCTTGTGCTAATACATATGTGATTTTTATGTAAACAATAAAATAAAGCCCAGACACTGACCTGTACGACAGGTTTAATGACTTTTATGACACACCCTAGTATTAAATGTTTCTTGTTTGTACGTGTAGTGTAACTTTTAGTAGGCCTCTATCCAAGAAAACACGAATGATATGAAGTGACTGACTACATCTGATAATCAGGTGCAGATTTTTTGTTGAAGTGTAAAACCACATTATACTTTTTGAATTATTTTCATTCCATCCTATTTTTTTTTTCAAGCCAAAAAAGAAGCAATTTAAGGATTTGCACAATTTTAATCAATCATTAACCTAAGCAAATGCGTGGAACTGACAGTTTTTTTCTGATCATAGAAAATATATACATGGCAGAGAATCTCAAAAATGTGATTTCCAGGGCTGCTTAAGTCATAAAAAACAAACAAACAAAGAAAAAAAAAACCTCTAAAATCCTAAAACGTCATGTAAATACACATATAAATAGTTACATTTAGACTATTTAAATAATTTTTTCAGTCATCCTTATTTACAATAAAGTAATATTGCTAACATATTTGTTATGAACAATGTTGTATAAAATTAAAAAATGTCATAAAATCCGTATTATCCAATATCCCTTTAGTCCAATAATAGAACTTGTGTTTCTCTCGTTTAAAAATTATTTAGTAAAATGCCACCAAAGTCCAAGGCAGATGGGCCGAAGAAAGCAAGAGCACCAGCCAAGAGGAAACTGGCTGAAGAATTCCCACCTGGAGAAGTTCTGACGGATAATGCAAAGAAAAAATGGAAGCTTGGATCAGCCGTGGGGCAGGGAGGTTTTGGCCTGCTGTATCTCGGTAAGATTCAAAAAAGCTGTCGGAAATTGTAATGTTCTAATGCTTTATTTTGTTTTATTTATCAGTTGCTCAAATGTGAATTTGTCATACATCTTTTAGCAAATGAAGACTCTTCAGGATCTGTCGGCGCTGATGCACCTTATGTCATTAAAGTGGTAAGGGACTTGTCTAGATTTTGAACTTTTTGAATGTCTGTGATGTTTGGGTGGTCAGCAATGTAATGTCAATCAATGAAAGGCATTTCTGTGACCTTACGTGTCTTACGAATCTCTGTGTGTCTGTGTGTCTGTTTGCATTTTTATTATGAAGAGTTTGGTGCAATATGGACACACGAAACGTTCTGAATTAATAAACTTTTAATAAACTACAGAACAGCGTGAGCTGAAAGGGTCGCGCAGGGCTTATAAACTTTGCGAACGGACACTGCATTAGTGATACAAAACACACACGTCTGTTAAGAGCAATACTTTTAATATAATTATTATAAGGCTGGGCTACTTTAGGTTTTTTTATGGCTGCCGTATTCACAAGTATTTTCCAAGCAAATTAAGTGCAAGCTTTTATCATGTGTAAAATTACTGAAAAGAATGGCAGATAAAAGCAGCGTTTTTTTTTTTTTTTTACACCAACAATATACTTAAGTAATTATTCTTTTAGTAATTACATGATTTTTCAAACCTGATGTGCTGTTGTGGTAGGCCAGTTTCAAATCGCATATTTGGCACACTGCCTTTCTGCCTCACTCAATTTAAAACTCTTCCACACAGTGGAGGTCTTCGGCATGTTTGTCTTCTCTTCCAGATGAAATGAATCATGACGTTCACTCATGGCCGATTCATGTTCAAGCGAATGAGAACCGTTTCGGAGGGGATGCCAGGGGTTAAAAAAAAAAAAAAAGGGATAAAAAAATATATATATATATATATATATATATATATATATATATATATATATATATATATATATATTCAAATCTCAAAATTGAAAGTCGAATACCAACCCACCAAACGAATATTCGAATAATGAAATATTCTGGTCCAGCTCTAATTATTACCTAATAACTTGGGTAAAAGACTAGGACTTGCATTGAAGATGTAGTAAGCAACTGTCCAGCAATGCTCTAGCAACCTTTGCAAGGGAATGTAAACAAATGTTTATATTTTACAAGCAAACTAAATAAAATTTAGTTTGGTGAAATTTAGTTTGGTGAAATGACATTGCATGGAAGTGCATTAATGTATGTGTACTTTCCCTCTGCTCGGCCTTTTAAAATGCATGTGGGTTCACGTTTTTATTTCATTGTAAATGTCAGTTATTTTTGGTGATTATTTTTTACTGTGTCTTGCAGGAGCCCAGTGAAAACGGCCCTCTCTTCTCTGAACTGAAGTTCTACATGCGAGCTGCCAAACCCGATCTAAGTATGCCCTTGTGACTGCAAACACACCTTCATATGCATGAAGAGCCAGACTTAAAAAAGTCGAAGAGCAACTCTTTTAATTAAAGAAAGTTCTGAGCTCACCATTGAGGGCCTTATAGAGACAGACGAACCACAACTCTCTGCCTTTGGTGGCTCTTATGGCTGCCCCAAGGCCACAGCATTGCGCTTTATTTAATAACAATCCAAATGTCAGTCTCCCTTGACAATTAACTGCTATATTACTAAGGGATGCTCATGTTTTATTCATTGGAATATTGTAATGTTGGTAAATATTTGTCCCACCAGCAGATTACCTTGCGGCACACTTGCAGTTTGGTCCCTGAGGAATACTCTTATATTACTTTGAGCATCAACAAGTTTAAAGAATAAAAGTTTTGAATGATTTACCTACTTCATTTATGAATTGATCATTTGATTGCATTTAACGGTTATTGTGATAATCTCACTTAGTCATTTTAGAACTGATTTAGAACACTGTAGTGTCTCTTGATTTCATTTTGAAGTGGAATAGTTATTATGTTGTGAATCCTGTTTGTGATTGAATGTTTTCATGTTTATTCAGTTGGGGCCTGGATGAAGTCAAGGAAAATGGACTATTTGGGAGTTCCAAAATATTGGGGCTCTGGTTTTCATGAAAAAGGTGGTAAGAGGTAGGAGGGAAAAAAAATGTTTTATAAGTATTACATGATAAATAACATGACATCTTGAATGATTTTTGTAGGAAGTTACAGAAGTTTTTTTATATCTTTGATCTTTTGAACATGCAGCAATGTCATTTAAAGTATGATGATTTCACCTAAATCTTCATGACAGGTACAGATTTATGGTCATGGATCGATTTGGAACGGATCTACAGAAGAAGTTTGAGGGAAATGAAAAGAAATTTCCAAGAAAACTGGTTCTTCAGCTGGGACTCAGACTTGTAGGTTTCTCCTAAAAGTATTTTAAAAGTAGCAATCTGAAAAAATTGAATGGTGCACCAGGAAAGGTTTTTTTTTTCTTTAGCTGACCGCTGTGACCGTAGTCTTGTACTTCCCTTTGACAATGCAAATAATTAATGTTACAAATGTCATTGTAGAAATGGCCACTTCACATATGTATATGTCATCCAAAATTCATCTATTTCACAACCAAAATGTGTTATAATAGATGGGCTTACTAAAATAAAGTTAGCAATGCAGGAGGCCACTCTTATTTAGAATAAAATACTAATAATTATTCAACATATAAATACAAATATATTTTATAGCTATAAAATTTAAATTAAGACCTTTTACACATGCATAGAATTTTTCCAAGGACTTTTGTGGCTTTGCAGGCAGTGGGAGAAAATCTTATATTGCTGTATTATTATAAAATCTAATATTCTAACATATCTTTCATCTCTCTAGCTTGACATTCTGGAGTACATCCATGACCATGAATATGTGCATGCAGACATCAAAGCCTCCAACCTCCTTCTGTCTTACACCAACCCCAATCAGGTTTGTTTCAAGCCTTCCACATGTTTAACAGGTCTCTGTTGCCATGGCTGTACGGCTCTAACTTTAAAGACAGAAGGCAGTGTGTGTAGACTGCAGGACAATACAGAGCTCCTGCTTTTAATTGGAGTACCAGTGATTTGCAATGTAAGAAACTACTTGTCTTATTTTTTTTTCCATCTGTTAATGAGATTTGGGTGGAGAAAAAAAGCAAAACAATTTAAGCCTTTAATGCGGCTCATAAACTGGAGAGATTAGAGACAGTATTGAAGCTGTCTCTAGCAAATAAGGTTTGGGGGCTGGGCAGGGGCAAATATTTAATTTGAAGATTAATAATGTATCAGTGGTGTATTATTAAGCTGCTATTTTTAAAGTCACAATTTAAAACTCGGCCTCTTGGGATTAGTCGCTGCTTACTTGGTGACTCTGAGCATCCTTTTTTGAAATTGCACGGGTGTTCTTTTTGCCTCTGAATACATGCATGTCTGTGTTTTATAAATGTGTGTGTAAAATGCACTGGGTGTTGACTAAATTACAGAAATGCTTAAAGGGGTCATATGATGTTGCTAAAAAGAACATTGTTTTGTGTATTTGGTGTAATGCAATGTTTAAGCGGTTTAAGGTTATAAAAACACATTGATTTCCACATACTGTACATTATTGTTTTTCCCCTCTGCCCTGCCTTTCTGAAACACGTTGATTTTTACAAAGCTCATCGTTCTGAAAAGCATGGTGTGCTCTGATTGGCCAGCTATCCAGTGCGTTGTGATTGGCCAAATACCTCAAACGTGTGAAAAGTTACGCCGCTTACCATATTTGAAAACACACAGCATCTCCACGACATGGCAACAATACTATAGCGAGAATAAAAGTTACGGCCTCGTTTTTTGCGTATACATTTGGGGGGTGTTATGCAGATCTTCCCACACAGTGACGTAGATTTGTGGGCGCATGTTTTAGGGTTTGTACGGTCATGAAAATCCTGGAAAAGTCACAGAATTTTAAAACAGGAATTTCCAGGACTGGAAAAGTTTTGGAAAAATAAATAAACCCAGAAAGTTTTGGAAAAGTCATGGAAATTTATTTCACAAATCTCTGTATAAAAGAATGTTTAATCAAGTCCTGAATTTCGGTGCGGGATTGCGCATATATTTTGCATAGTTTTACTCGTTCCCACAGCTTTTGGATTTAAAATGAGGGAAATTCCTGCACACATTTATTCAATATAGCATGCAGGTTAGATGAGTAAATAAATCCACACAGACTATCAGATTAAGGGCCTGTCCACACGGAGACGCGTTTAGCTGTATACGCATAAATTTTGTATCATATAGGCGTTTCGTCCACACGGATCCAGCATTTTGGAAGAGTAAAATCGATATTTTTTGAAACCGGGTCCCAGAGTGGATGAATTTGAAAACACCGCCCTTGCGTTTTTGTGTGGACAGCGAATCCATATATTTTCTAAAACAATGACATCATCAGCCCATGTTGCGCCCCTAGTCAGACACACCTACGTCACGTAACAGCAACAAAAACAAACAAACACTGAGCGATTTTTTTTTTTTTTTATTAACTAACATTAACACAGATTAATAAATGTATTGTTCCATGTTCACTTGTATACCGCGCGCAAGGTTTATGCCCATAGTCCAAGTCTTCTTCTCCGTTTTAATGTATCCCTGGCAGAATTACAGCGCCACATACTGGTCTGGCATGTATACTACATCGTTTTGTGGTTTCGTGTGGACGCAGATATTTCTTGAGACAAGGAAAAAAAAAGATCGGATAGGGAAAGCTCTGGCCTCGTGTGGACGTAGCCTAAATCAGTCATTTGAGAACCACGTGAGTGATGCAGCTGTACCGTGTCTTCTCTCTTTCACTCTCAAAGTGACTTCTCATTGGCCCATCTCGCTTGCACTACAAGAGCTGCTCCACACTGCGATACAAGACTTTCGTTCATGTTTTGGGACAGTTGACAGAACTAATCAGGTCACGTTGCATCGTCACAAAAATGCATCATTTGCACTGCTTTTTAAATGCTTTTTGAGGCATTCAGTACTCGCACACTCCAAAGGTGCCTTTGTGAGCTCACGGTGATGCCCAAAGTGCGCGTGCATAAAACAGCTTTGCAGGTATCATATATTGAGTTGTTTTTTGTAGTTCTTTGCATTTAAGTGGCCAAATACACATAAGATGATGTCTAATGGCCGTCCTGGTAAGTATCATTTACATTTAAATTTATGCATTTAGCAGATGCTTTTATCCAAAGCAACTTACAGCGTGTTCAGGCTATACATTTTTTACCAGTGTGTGTGTTCCCTGGGAGTATCCTCATAAACCCAGTTGGTTTTATCTTAAGTGAATGTAAACAGTTGAGAAAGAAAACGCATGTGTATCAGCATATTAGATCCGTGCAGTTGGTCTTAAAGGGACAGCAGCCTAAAGGTGTGCTGTCTGTCATTAATGTTAAACAAAAGTTATAAGTAATGATTTTAATGGTTTCTTTTTTATGTATTAAATTTGTATCTTTATTATGTTTTTGATTTTGTGTTTATTATTTTTTAATATATTTTTGTAAGTTAATTATTTGGTGCAAAACGGTTTCCAAAACAAAATTACAGGTCCGGAGTTGAACTGATAATATTGGTTAACCAAATTACAGTATTTAGTGATGTGATATGTTCTCTGCGTTGGGTAACATATGGCGCAGGTGCAGATTGTACTTATTATTTAAACAAATAAAAATCAAACAAGTAGCATTAATAATCATTTTAGTTAACATTTGCTATGATAAATTTGAACAGATTTTTATTCTTATTGTAAAATAATGGTACATTAGGTCATGAATATTGTCTCAGAAGTCATGGAAATTTACTGTTGAATATGTGTACGAACCTTAATGTTTGAATGAGGCATTTTAGGAAGGTGTAGATGAGTCTTAACTTTCAGAAAGAATATCTCTTTGGGTTTGAGACATGCATTTTTGTGACTTTACAGATATTATATATGCATGAACAGCTTGTAACACTCCAGAGGAAAACATGAAATCACATCATATGACCCCTTTAATATTTTATTATTTTAACTAACAGCAGTATAGAAACTATTTGAAATGTTTGTGTGTGTGATTGGGATTTTTTTTTTTTTTTTTTTAAATATAAATGAGCTAGACTCATCCTTTGTCTCAAGAACACTGAATTCTGAACTGAATGTGAATGAATGGTTCTTTTAACATATTATTCCAAAATAATTAAACTCATAAGTTAGCTGTTTAAATCAGTCTGGCAGATCTTTCACAGAGTAAACTCACAAGTCCATCCAAGTGGTTACTAAATGAACAACTAAAAGTAATTATAACATGATGTTTAGCAAGTCAGATTGTTCATTCTGTAACCACTTGGATGAATTTGTTTCTATTGGAAAATAAGCATGTTTTGTATTTTAAGACTGTAGGGAGGACAGGTTTGTGTTCTTGATAAAATTTTTGCACGTTGGGTGTTGATGCTGGGGGTTTCTAATCAGCAGCCCCAGCTTTGAACACCTCATGACAAAGTTTAGTTAAAATAGTTTTTTTTTTTTTTTTTAGTTTGTGATGTTTGTCACTGTAGGTGAGCTGTTAATCTTTACCGTTGCAAATTGGCCTATGCAGTTATTCCTGAGACACTCTACCTGGACACATCAAATAATTTAGCACTTTTTGGGGAGGTAATAGGTGCACCTGCAATTTGTGCCGTCTGTTTTGGTATCTTTGGAACTCTGTTAACTGGTTCCTGTTGCTTTGAAAACAAAGTGCTAATTGTCAGATCTCTTTTATAAGTGACACATACTGCTAATTGGAAATCAGACTGTTTGCAGCTTCAAATGTGATTTATTTGTAGTAATCTTCAAGTTATGGTAGACTTTATTATCTTGGGTGTTAAATATCTAAATAATTTTTAATTTCCCAGTCACTTTTTCTTTTTTTTTCTATAATTGTTTTACCAGTGCTTTACATTTTTGTTGTATAATAAGCATTTGATTTTTTTCTTTTTTTTAACCCAGGTATATTTAGTGGATTATGGATTGGCCTACAGATATTCTCCAGAAGGAGTGCCAAAGGATTACAAAGAAGACCCAAAGAGGTGTCATGATGGGACCATCGAGTTCACTAGTATTGATGCGCACAAAGGAGTCTGTAAGAAATTGTTATAGTCAGTTCTATTGGTCACTTTTGAAGTTCATACTTTAGGCCAGATAGCACACGTTTAAGTGTTAATTATGTAGAACATCACATTGTGACAGAAAAAGTATGAAGAGAAGTCCTATTTTTAAATGTTGATGTAATGGTACTTTGCATTGAATACTACAAAGGTGGGCTACCCTTTAAAATAGCCTCGGATACATTTACATTACATTTCAGCCCCTTCAAGAAGAGGAGACCTGGAAATTATGGGCTACTGCATGATCCAGTGGCTTTGTGGCCGTCTACCCTGGGAGGACAAACTTCAGGACCCACTGTATGTCAGAGACTCCAAACTCAGGTGATTGTCTTCAACCTCTCTTGTGGCATTTCAGGTTTGAACTAAGATGTAATCTACCTATTTTACCTATCTTTTTTTTTTCCTGCAGAATTATGCTTAATGGGATAATGAATAACTAATATTCATTCATTTAAAAATAAATTCATTTTTTTCCATTAATTTTCAAGCAAATGTCTTTATACAGATAAAAATTATTATATTTAATGAATCATAATTATAATTATGCATTTTTAGATTTTGATTTTTTTAATCAATTTTTAAATCTCCTTCTCCTCAGGTGTAGAGACAATATCGATGAGTTCTTGAAAAGCTGTTTCCCCTCAGAAAATATACCAGGTGAGGCAAAACTGAGCAATCTTTAAGTTCTGTGTGTTCATATATTTAAAAAGGTGAATGCGCTTTGTTTGTAAAATATCAGTTATATAGTTTGTAATACGGTAGGTTAATAGTCTTAAATCTTAGGAAATTTCTTACAACTAAATGGGGTTTAAGCATATTTATTTTTTAACTGTGTCGCGACCGCAGAAGCACCTGTGAATTCTGCAGTATTACTTTTTGTTTGTCTGCCAAGTGGTAATTGGAGTGACGCACTTTCGAGTTCTAATGCGCAAACAAGAGCGCGAGGGCCTCTTCTCTTGATAATGAGTGTGGACCTAGCGATTTAGTCTTAATTAGAGGTAATCTATCAGCTCAGTGTTAATTCCCAGCAACTTCTCACACTTTCTTTAAACTGAAGCATGACCACTTTATATATATATATATATATATATATATATACACATTTACATTTATACATTATATACATTTACATTTATACATTATATACAAATATAAAAAAAAGTGTACATAAGTATCTGCATAAGTATCTGAATATTATCAATGTCACAAATTTACATAAATAGCCAGATAAGGTTATAAATATTACCTAAAAGGATTAAATATTATTATGATATAATACAATTTTGATTCTGAATCTCATTTTTTACCTCATTTTCAGTGTGATCAATGTTTTGGACACACATGTGTGTATATATGCATATACTAATCAACGCGTTGTATCAGATAGCCTGCTCAACCACAAAACAATGAAATAAATAAAAGATGAAGTTTTTAAACAAACTTGTTTTTCACCGTTCTCCGTTGTCGACCTCTGCATTGCCTAGTTTTGCAGTCACTGTGTGGCAGTCTGTACTTTTGCAGAACTTTAGGGCGTTCTTTCTTTGTGTCGTTTAAAAATCAAAGATGTCATTGGCTCCCTTTGCTCACTCGCTGATGTGATGGCAGTTCTTAAGCCCTGTGACAGCCGCACGGCAGACGGCGAGATCCCTCCTCAGGCTGTTGTCTTGTGCGTACACGCCGCATCACAACACCGAGATGATGGGAGGCGGCACTGTTAGCACGGCCATCACGACTAATTCTGTTTGGTGTGACTATTTTAGCAGCCGACAGTAAACAACAGTTTGTGAGTGGAGAAGTATAAGGAACAAAGTGACAAATGTCAGCCCCTCTCCTCTAAACTTAGCCTGAAGGTTAAAGTGTGAGTGCCTGCTGTGAACACACTGCCCTACAGGGACTGTTCTGTCTTTCCCCCACAATGCTAAATGCACAAACATACGTACATGTGCACCTTATTAACGTCGGACTTCTGCATGTTCATTTGAGATGAACTTTGAGACAGAGGATCCAAGAAACCTTCGCTTAATCACACATAAATGCTCTTTGTTTGTTTATTGACCCAGAAGTGTCTTTAACAGTGTGCAGCTGTATTGCCAAGTCTGAAAAATAAATTCATCTGCATTAAGATTGAATTGTTGTGCTTAATGTCATTTTCAATTTCTAGAGGAAATGAAGAAGTTCATGCAAGAGGTCAAGGCTCTCGGATACACAGACAAGCCAAATTACGCAAAATTGCGGGGAATTTTGCTGCAAGGCCTTAAGACCATAGGGGCGACCGACGACAAAAAGCTGGACTTCGGCAAGTCGACCAACGGTGCAGGTCCGCCCTCCGTCAAGGTGAGAGCCACCTTCAGTAGAACATCAAAAAGCCGACCTCTGTCGCACTCCCTCATTCATGGCGCATTGAAAATGCTGCGACAGTCCCTTTTTGAAGCCCGCCGTTTAAAAACGAACCCATTTCAACATCCTATAATTTGTTTACCTGTTGAAAGCAGATTCAAATTTGAAAATGCCCACACACGATCCAAGACTAATTGCTCTGGTTAGTAGGAAATGCTGTCGCGTGCATTGATTTTCAAATACGATTAACGTGTGATGCTTTTAACAAACGTTTCTTGAGCTTATTTGGATTCTTTCTTGCAGTCGACACAGACGTGTCCTCAAAGTATGTTCATGTTAATATTGTTATAAATTAGATATTTATTTTCAGTATTTCTCTCTGCTTTTCTAATGGTGGAATGTCATTTGTCCTTAGCTTATTATCCTATATTGCAGTCAACACCCTCAAGGCGTCATGTGGTATGAGATCTCACTCCTCTGAAATAAAGAGGTTATTAATCACTGATTTGTTTCGTCTGGATTTCAAGTTAAATGATCTTTAGAAGTGAATTCTGCAGTCGTGTTTTTTTTTTTTTTTTTTTATTTTGTGTAAAACAAACTGTCCAAGCCCGCAAAGATGCCCTTGATGGCATATACTTTGGGAAAACGATAGGACTGTGGCTTCATTCATGGGGTCCGGCACAAAGAGCTCTTGGCAACAAAGCCGTCTGCATCTCAGGTTCTCTCCAGCGCCCGGGTGTTTATCCCAGTGGCCCCTCCTCTTCCTCCCACAGACAGGTCCTGAGTGCCTGTGTTTATTCCCTGCTAATGTATCACAAATTTGCTGACATGGTAACCTTGGAGTCGGCGCGGGCCGGCAATCAGCGAGCCGCACTTACGACAGGGGAGGGGATGGACTCTCCTCGCTTCCCACAATGCAGTTTGCATATGGAAGTTGCCACCAGGGAGCTGGCCCATGCCAGCTGAGGGTTACCTGCCCACTGCCGTTATTGTATGTAATTATCGAGCCAATCTGTTCAGCTCAGCAGGGTCTGGATGGTAATCATGAGGCAGCAATTGGCAAAATGGAAGGGAAATGTGAGGGGGTGTGTGTGTGGGGGGGTGGGGGGTGGCGCTAGTAAGGATGATAGTTCAAGTCCGAGAGAGGGGCGAGCATTCATTATGCAGTCTGAGTGAAGAAAAGGGAGAATTTGATTGCTGTCGTTAAGTGCATCTTCTTCATAACCCCTGGTTCGGTTAGTACGATTTCCTTGAATTGAGGACTTGAGCTTCTATGCTAGAATTTTCATTTGAGGAGAAAAAAAACAAGGATTTTTGATTGATGAAATTGTTCAAATAGATTAACTTATTCTAAACTTTATTGCTTGGAATTCTAAGAAAAAATTCCCAACATTAAAATCGTTTCCTGCGCTGAACTGGTCATTTCCAGTGTCAGAATATACTGTCGTTCAAAAAATTAGGGTTGGTAGGATTTTTCATGGTTTTGAATATATGTCTCTTATTGTCTTATTTTCAAGGTGCAGTTATTTGATTAAAAAATACAGTAATATTGGGACTGGCATTGATATGAGCTTATATTACATATATAGTACAGTATATTGTGTATATATGGTAATATTCTATATACGGTACAGTAATATTGTGAAATGTTATTGCGATCCAATTTAAAATACCTCTTTTTAATTTAAAACATTTTAAAATGTAATTAATTCTTGTGATGACGACAGCTGCATTTTCATCAGCCATTACTCCAGTCCTTACATTTCTTATGATCAGTATTTAAAACAAGGATTCTTTGCTGAATAGAAAGTACAAAAGAACAACATTTTTGGTAAATTTATATGCATCCTTGCTAAATATAACTATTATTTCTTTCTTTACAAAAAAAAAAAAAAAAGAATCCTGACCCCAAACTTTTAAACGGTAGTGTACATGTATTGCGTTTGACATTCAAATTATTATATTTGTTCTTGCCGGATTTACTGGATAGCTAAATTGTAATTACGTTTTCTCAAGCGTTCACAACGCTCAAGGCGCACGTAATAGTTTCCATGTGTATACTGAGCAAAAGGTCCCTTCTTAATATTTGATTTGTACTTCCTCCAAGGTTCCTCTAGGCAAGTGAATTGACCACTGCTCTTCCATCTTTTCCATCCCTTTGTTTGTGTCTTTATTTTTGATTGGAAGACTCCCAAGCGAAAGAAGGCAGAGGAAAAAGGCCAGTCTGCTGATGAAACTGAAGGCGCCCCTGCAAAGAAGAGACGAGCTCCTCAGAAGAAGGGTAAGTCATGTTTATGGACTTTAGGGGTTGACCTGTTCATCTATTATCATCAATATCAGTAATTTTGGGTGTGGTAAATGTTTTAAACTGAGTATGTAACCTGTTTAGATGTGAATGGGGCTAAAAAGACAGCAAGCCTTGCAAAGCGTCCAGCGAAGAAAGAAGCTCAGGCCTCATCTGAGCCAGCGGTGAAGAAAAGCAGAGGAAGGCCTAAGAAGAACTCTTAATCCTCTTCGCCCTCGAGTTCTAGTTGTTTCCTTTTTGTATCTTTTAAATTGCCTGGTCTGTATTTGTTCTCTGTGGTTGCATTTTCTTAAACTTTAGCAGGGTGTTGGGCACACTCTCTTGCAGTGAAATGATAATAAATAAGGGTACAAAAAAAAAAAAAAACCGACAGTGGCTTTGAGTTGTGAGTTATTTTCATTCCTTTGTAATGCCTTGAATAATCAAGCCTATGCGGATGAGGTCCAGGGGGGATTGCTTTGCCCCCGATAAGGAAATCCCTGAAGGAGCTCAGAGTCCCGACTCTTCCCCCGCCACATTTTCCCCTTGTTGTTGTGCTATGAAAGCCGCCGTGCGGCTGGCACTCCGACGTCTGTGGGAGAGGCGAGCTGGTCTTTGATACCTGCATCGAGGCAGGCAAACGTGTGGCAGACGCCACTGAGCTGGGTACGTGCGTTTGGTGAAGGGGGCTCTGTGCCTTTCCGCTCGACTGCCATTTGATCAGATGGAGACAAAAGACTAGTACTTGGGTCCTACTTTCTGTGTCACTTGCGCTTGAGTCTTTCTTAACTTCCTGTTCTCCGCTAGGAAATGGCTTCAAAGAGCTATCATTAAAAGTTAGTTGTGGCTCCACCACTTGTTATGCACTGTAACTTTATCGCTGGTTTTGATAACGCACCAACGGCGTTCGCAGGCGTATTTTTAGGTCCAAATGTCATCTTGAATTGTTAGCTTTGTAATCGCGGTAAAATTGATATGACATTGAGGGGACAGGAATAATTTGATGAGGACAGGTTAGAATACATGAATAATAGATATGGCATGTATACAGGGTCGTGACTGGAAGAGCAGAGATGTTTTCCAAGAGTTTGGGGAAATGCACTTGTAATAGATTGAAACAAACTCAGTCATGTGTATTTTTATTTTATTTTTTTTTGTATCAACACATCTCATGATTTACTCTGATTTTGATTTGATTCTTATTCACATTCTGATTTATTTGGTTGTATTGCAATTAGAATGTCTGTTTTGCTTACAAATTAAATAATCAATCTGTTCAATATTTGTCGTAAATTATACAGCATCAGAAGAGAGCTGTAAATATGTAGCGTTTCAGACTGATGAACCTGAATTTTTGAATTTAATTTATCAATGCTTCAGTGTGATCTGTGAAATTTGATGTGTCCTATCAGTAAAGCCAAACCATTAAAACCTGAGTAAGGGACATTAACTGGAGTTGCCAAACCATTCCAAATTAAACTTAAATTTGTGTAGTTCCCAAAAAACCCAAAGTTTGAACTTTCTTTTAACACTAAGCTTATTGCAGTTGTCCATCATCTTCTGCTCTAGGTCAGATGTAGCAAAAAAAAATAAAATAAAATAACCCAAACCAACCAGGTACACAAAACCCATCGTTGGTGTATTTATACCCAATTTGCCCATTTCAGAGCTCCTCTGAGGCCAATCTCCCACCTTTCACCCTCTCTGGTTTCCTTGCTGAGGGAGACCAGAGCCTGGGTTTCCTTGTTAACTCTAGTTAAGACACTGTTGGCCCAGCAAGAACAGTGAAAGAGGAAGATGTTTCTCCTAATGTTTATTTTCAGAGCGGAGCCGCGTGAGCCCTGAGCTGATGCCAGCATCGATTGTTCCAACAGTGAGGACTAAAGTGCACCCCTGTGTGCTTTCTTCCCCTTCCTCACCACTGACCTTCAGGGCGCACAGCCATTGCTCCGCAGTAGGGGGCAGTAGTACATAATGATTGCACAGCTGGGGGGTGGGGGAGGCAAACCTTAAACACAACATAACCACCTGTACCTCACCGGAGGACATGCTGCTTTGATGGGCCTGACTGTGGCCATTGATTGACCTGTGTTTATATCCACTGTCTTAGTTTCTCTGAGTTTGTCTTGGGCTGTTAGGGTTTGCTGGATGGCTGCATGCTGGAAAATAATTTCTCCATGCAGAGGTTTCACTGGCTCTCTGCTTTCCTCAACATTTTGGAAGGGGGTCGGTTGTTATTAATGGTTACTTGTGCTCTTGGGTTGAAACTTTTGGCTTTTATTGACTAGCTGTACTCTTGAAACTTTGCGGATTAGGGAACTGCAAGAAGGATCTTCATTTACTATACTATTTATTATATTAAAATAGTTAATGATTGCTTTTAATAAAGATTAGCAAAATCACAGGGACTGGCAGAAGGACAATTTCATAGTTATATGTTTATTTATTAGCGACACATGATATTTATTAGCGTCAAATGTTTGTGGTCAGTAAGATTTTTTTTTTTTTTTTAATTCTCTGAGAGTGCATTAAATTGGTTTGAAGTGACCGTAAAGACATTTGTATTGTTACAAGAGTTCTCTTTCAAATAAATGCTGTTCTTTTGATCTTTTTTTCATCAAAGGATCCTGATAAAATGGATCTCAGTTTCGACAAAAATATTAAGCAGCACGAGAGTTTTCAACATTCATAATAATAAGAAATTGTTTCTTGAGCACCAAATCAGCATGTTAGAATGATTTCTGAAGTAGCATGAGACTAATGGCTGCTATTACAGAAAAAATAAAAATATATCTTATAAAACGGATAGTTCCGGTCCTTGATTCTGATTGATTGAGCTGTGTTCGAAGCTTTTGTAAATTACTCCTTTGTTTTTGTCTGTGTGTTGCTTGGCAACCACAAACCTTTCTGAGGAACTACATCGTTTGGCTGAAGAATATTTTTTGTGTCAATATCATTACTCTTTATTTGCTCCTTTTTATTTTGTGAAACCTTATTACGTATATGTAATAACTGTTTTATAAAAGCAATAAGCCCCGTGAAGCTATGGTTTACAGTGAATTTATAACAGCCAAGGGGGTTTTAGGAACTCCGCTTCACATTTTGCCTAACAACGCTCCCTTAGCTGTTACAAATTCACTGTAAACCACAGCTTCTTGTTTTAAAAAGTAATAAAATATAAAAATAAAATAGTTATTTAAAGTTTTAATCATATTTTACAGTGTTGCTGTTTTTCTGGATTTTTGACCAAGTGCACCCTTGGTGCGATTCCTTTGGAAAAAGTAAAACAAATCTTACCCACCCCAAACTTTTGAACAGTAGTGTGTGTATATACAGTATATTTAAACTACTTCATGGTTTTACTTTTTCTGAATGTAAGTTACTGTTTTACAGAAGCATGTTAGATCGGTTCCCGGTGCCAAATGATTTTGGGAACTTATGGCTGCATTTTGGAAACTATGCTTATTTTATATTTCAGCATACAGTGGTATTCATTTGTCTTACAGAAATTCAACATTCAGAGCTGAATGTTAGTATCTTATTAAGGGGAGGGGGTGGTTGGCAGGCTGCAGTCATACAGTGGAGAATTTAAAGGTCGTCAATGATGGTTCCAAGCTAACTATAATCACAGACTTCATACTTTTTACTTTGTTGTGGTCCTTTCTTTTCTGTAAGGGCATCTGATAAATTTGTCCGGCTCGTATATTCATTTGTGTGTTTTGGGGGTGAAAAAGAATAGATTATTTTTCTCTTTTTTTTTCTGATTTATCAACACCAGCTCTGTTTTTCCTTCTCTCTCGTTCTCCCCTCCTTTAGATGAAATAAATTTCACTGTTATTGTGTTTGTATTTATTCCCGTCCCCATGTGCCCCCATTCCGAAATACCCACACATGGAAAAAGAAATATACTGATTTTACATGGCAGAGAGAGAAAGAGCTCTTTCAATGCAGTTATGGTACATTTGCGATTCTAGTTGTGTGTAAATATTAGAAAACAGCAGGTTCTCACATTCACCGAGGAAAGGCATAGCAATGGGGCTAAGACGCGCGTTCTTATCGGTATTGTATTCACACTACACCATCCTCCTGCTGTTTCTAATCTGCCGCCGCCGCTGTGAGCAAAACTGGACAGGCATTTATTGTCCCAGCAGGGGTATGCTTGACAAGAGAATGTTAAACACTCCACTACCTGCAATTTTCAAAGGTGATACTACACATGATAAAATGTAGATACACACTTAATTTCTGTTTTGGGGGAAACATGGGAGAAACTCTAAAAAATAAATAAATGAACTGATTTTTCAGTTTCTTTTCCGCATTATGGGCTGGATTCTGCAAACGTGGTGTGTGCTTTTACTGTTTGTGCGTTGAAAAAACTGTGTCTCGTAAGCTGTCGATCCTCCAGGCAAAAGACTTGTCCAAAACGAAAGTGCCAAGTCTGCGGGCCAAATTGCAATCTTTAATTCGATTTACCCTTGGCAGCAGAGTTGAGTGGGTTTAGTGGTCATCAAAAAGACATGTTCATCAGCGTGAGGCGAGCTCTCTTACACCGAACTGTCCGTGCCGTTCATCAGGACTCTCTCAGACGACTCCCTCAATCTCTCCATGTCTCAAACAAGTGATGAGTGCCAAGCACGGACCCAATAACTGCTGGTGACATGGGCGAGAAAATAGAAGAGGCAGGAGTCTTAATCAATGTGACATGGACACGTATCTCATGCCCACTGAAAAATATCTAATGAAGTGCCGGTTGATGTTCTAATGAACTCTGAAGGGGTCCTAAAGAGGATGTTAAAGCTTGCGTTCCGCTCCGTTAGCCCGTGATCGTTGTCTCTCAGTGATATCAAAATCACACTGCTTAAAAAATACGCCTGGATGCTTGCTCGCGAGCTACGGGTATTCGATTAGGTCCCACTGTCTAATGGACTTCATGCTGGGTGTGTCGTTTAAGGAAACAAAACGTATTTATTCAAGCAATTTATGGGACAGTGAACATAATTTTATTAACAGGGAGTCAATTATCTTTCTTGATAGATGGCTGTGCTGATGGAAATGTTTGCTATGATACTGTCAATGCTTCGGTGGAGCTCAGTGATGTAGGGATTGGCTGCCAAAGTGCAATTTATATGTCCAGTCCATCTTAGTAGTTTTGTTCTGGTTCATCAGTTTTGCTACAGTAACTGTAGGCAAAGGTTCAGCAGCCAGCTGAGATATTTTCTTCAGCACAGGGCCTGTGGTATGCCCGGGGCAATGTCTTGCATGTGGCCTATGGAACATGGCGTGCCTATTCTGAGGCAGTCGAACACCACTGTTGTGGTCATCTTGTGGCTGGATTTGTCACAGTATTTTATGAACTACCTTTAGTTATTGTAGTCTTGTTTTTGTGTTTTTTAGAGTATTTTAAGGTCTTCTTGTTTTCTTGGGATTGGTAAGAAACAGCAGTATATACTTTTTTTTTCTTCTTTTTTTTCCTAAAGAATAGCATGTAAACAGAGCATTTAGCTCGTATTATTTTATGATGTAATATTAAAATGATAATATTATTGTACATTTAATGTTACTAATTATGTGTGTGTGTGTGTGTGTGTGTATATACAGTACAGACCAAAAGTTTGGAAACATTACTATTTTTAATGTTTTTGAAAGAAGTTTCTTCTGCTCATCAAGCCTGCATTTATTTGATCAAAAATACAGAAAAAAAAGTAATATTGTGAAATATTATTATAACTTAAAATAATAGTTTTCTATTTGAATATACTTTAAAAAAAATAATTTATTCCTGTGATGCAAAGCTGAATTTTCAGCATCATTACTCCAGCCTTCAGTGTCACATGTAATATCCAGTCTATCACATGATCATTTAGAAATCATTCTAATATTCTGATTTATTATGCGTGTTGGAAACAGTTCTGCTGTCTAATATATTTGATGAATAAAAGGTTAAAAAGAACTGCGTTTATTCAAAATAAAATAAAAAATCTAATAATATATATTCTAATAATATATTTTTCTTTACTATCACTTTTTATCAATTTAACACATCCTTGCTGAATAAAAGTATTGATTTTATTTAAATTAAAGAAAGAAAAAAAAACTACTGACCCCAAATTACTGACCAGTAGTGTATATTGTTATTACAAAATATTTATATTTTAAAAACATAGCTTCTTTTTTTTTTTTTTTTTTTACTTTTTATTCATCAAAGTATCCTAAAAAAGTATCACGTTTTGAAAAAATATTAAGCAGCAGAACTGTTTCCAACTTTGATAATGAATCATCATATTAGAATGATTTCTAAAGGATCATGTGATAATTATCCTAAAAATTCAGCTTTGCATCACAGAAATAAATGATAATTTAAAGTAAAATAAATGTATAAAACAATTATTTTAAGTTGTAATAATATATCACAATATTACATTTTTTTCTGTATTTTTGATCAAATAAATGCAGGATTGATGAGCAGAAGAAACTTCTTTCAAAAACATTAAAAATAGTAATGTTTCCAAACTTTTGGTCTGTACTGTGTGTGTGTGTGTGTATGTATATATGAATATTTTTATAAATATATTTAAAATAGTAATGTTTCCAAACTTTTGGTCTGTACATATCTCATCTTTTATTGTATATATATATATATATATATATATATATATATATATGTGTGTGTGTGTGTGTGTGTGTGTGTGTGTGTGTGTGTGTGTGTGTGTGTGTGTGTGTGTTTTTTTTTTTTTTATATATATATATAAATTTTCATTAAATGTTGTGTGTGTGTGTATAATTAAATATTGAAAAATATTTTTTTGTAATTTATTGCAATTTGTTGTCAGATTGAGTGCAAAATAAATTTTATAATATTTTGTGTATTGAACTTGTATGCTCTCTAGAGATAAAAATGTGTAAGTTTGCAATTTTTTTTTTCTTTCCAGAATTGCGATGATGATGATGATGAACCGTCAGGCTGCGAGAGCCCTCTGAGAGAGTGGTTCCCATAGTATAACGTCATCAGCTTCTCCAGCCCCCAGCAGCAGCTAATGCTTGAGGGCTTCAATCAGCCCTGCGGGTTCTATTGTGGTGTCCGGCTTGCGGGGAGGAGAAGAAGCGACCAGCTCAGGTTTCATGAAGCACCACTCCTCCTTGACACAAAAAAGGGCCAACCTTGCTGACCCTCTGCCCTCTCCCACCATTGTGTTCTTGCTCTGTTGCTGTGGCTCCAGCCACCAGATTGGTTTGCTCAGGAATGGGAGAGGATGTGTCTGCCACTCCATCTGTCAGACCGAGGATCAAATAATAGGATTTTCTGTCCTGGAATTGAAGATAATTGCAGTCTCTATTCCGCTCCCTAACCGTATGATATTAACCTTGCGCTCCTGAGCCCACACTGGGGGCAGAACTTGGGCCAGATGGCATTGTGTTTTGATATCCGATCCAGGCGAGGAGGTCAAGTTGATGTTCAAGTCCAAAGGACCGCTGTCACTGCCTCCACTGACACAATAGAGGTGTCATTCAAATAGGACGTCCTTAACATTACTGGTTCTTTGCTGGGAGGACAAAAAGTAGAAGCAAAAGAGCAGTTATACATACGGTGCGCTGCTGAAGGTGAAGACGTAAACCATTATACATACCGAGGTCATGGGGGAGAGGCCGGAGGTCGGAAGAGGCTTGGTTTGTGGACGTGAGCAGTGTCAGCGAGCAGATTTAGTATCAGGGTTTTTCCTGTTGCATATGGGTCGAGAGCAAGCAAGATAAACTACAAAACCATTCAAATGTTTAGTGTCTCATTGCTGTCCATTTGCTTCCTGGAGTTTTGTAAGGACATTGTGAAAAAAACAAAGGCATACTGTCCGAATGAGAAGCAGAAATTGCTTTGTGTGATCGACTAACCCCCTCACCAAATGTAATGAATAAGCCATTTGGAACACTTTTGATGATAAGTCTGCCTGCATGTGGTACGGTGGCCTCCTGTGGTGGCTTTGAGCCGAATACACAGTAATAATGTTCCCCTTCTCCCATGGTGCTTCTGAGCGTGCCCTGGTTACTGTCCCCTTGGTAACATGCACACATTTAGAAAGCCTTACATATACACCTGCTATGATCATGTTGATAAGAAGCAACCAATTAAATAATTTCCAAATTTTTGTTTATTACTGTATTAGGATGTACAAATAAATGGTTCTTACAGAATTTGTAAGATCATGCCCAGGTCTTATTTCACCACACTATCAAAATAAAATGTTACATTAAATAAAAAGAGATATATATATATATATATATATATATATATATATATATATATATATATATCTATATATATATATATATATATATATATATATATATATCTATATATATATATATATATATATATATCTATATATATAGTTATATCACTATTGAGAAAAAAAATAGCTAAACTGTAAAACATTTAGATGCATTACAGCAATGAGAATTCCTGGGATAAATATAAGCTTAATATTTTTGAGAATAATGTCAAAATGCTAAAAGTCTCTATAAAAACTTAAAAATAGTTTACATTTATTGTTTTTTTATCTTTCACAAGTTGACTTTATTCCTTATTTTAAACATTATTTTACAATAATCTGTTTATCTGGGGGATTAATGCATCCTCCAATTTTAGTTCCAAATACTGACAACTCTAATTGTAGTTCATAAACATGCACAATTACTGGTCTGATTTTCTTTATAATGCATTTTTTCCCTTCTTTCTCACTAAATGTCGTGTTTTCCCTTTCTTTAATATGTTTCCTTTACATAAGCACTTCCACTTTATATGCCCTTTTGTGGATGAATGTCTTGATTTATATAGTCATGCTCTCTCTTTCCTCTACTCCCTCCCTTCCTCTGTGTGCACCTTGCATGGGATGGCGTGAAGTTATTGTAATTTAGTGATGATTTGTCACTGTCATCCTCCAGGTTCCCACTGCACCCTGAGACCGCTGTTGGGCCCCTCTCCGGCAGGGGTGTTCTGGGGACTGCCACGTCATCTATACGAGAGCCCCATTAATAAGGGTTAAATCTGGCTAATTGTAATCCAATTAATAACAGACACAATGATCTAGCATCCGTTTGTTATTTGAGGACCCAGCTGAAACGCTTTTGAGGGTTCACACCCCCCAGGGTTCACCCGCCATTGTTGGCGTACTTATTATGCAAGGCTAGTTTTTATTAAATCCATTGACTGGCGGCCGACAGTAGGCCAGTGGCCCTCTCCGGTGCGTCTCCCTTCTTCAAAACGGACAATTTAATGGCAACCCTGGTGTCATTATCCTTACCATATTTCTTCCAATTACCCCTATAATCTCTCTCTTTCTTTACATTCCAATTTAGTACAGTAAATCACGAAAAGCAGACTTTTATTGTCAATGATATATGCTGTAGTACTCAGTGAGGGAAAAATAGGAGAGTGAACCTATTTGTGTTTATGGCTTTAGAGGGAAGGAGATAAATGACCTGGCTTTTTTTTATTTAGTTTTAATGAAGAAGGGATTGAGGGACTCCCTGTCCCGGTGGCATTAATGTGATTTTTCCCTCTCCAAAGAAGCGCCTGCCTGTCCTCACATTTGTTTGTGACCTAGTTGCGCTGGTCTCCGGAAAGGACATTCGGCTTTGTTTGCTTGAACATCCAGTGTCCTCCGTGCTCATAAACACACTAATGGGTTTTTCACAGCGGCAGCTGGACAGGGGTGGAGAAGGAGCGAGCACTTACTGTAAACGATCAGTGTCCCTCGATATTAAACGTCCCTCTGGCCACTAGGCTAAACTATGGTTCCATTTAGACCCTCCCCAAAGCACCCTCCTACCCACTTAAAGCCCCCACCTCCACCGTCTCCTGCTCCCGTACAAGGCGGCACCAAACAATATTAGCCGAGCCACCTTATGCTCTCCACATGAGTCCCCTCAATCGTTCAGCGTTAATTGGATACTCAGTCCCCAATTAAGTTCTTGGCCCAAAAGGAGAGCATGAAAAAACAAGACAGGCTTAGCTCCCTTCTGTGGGACTTCATTAGATGGCTACTGCTGCAACATCCTTGGGGAGAGTGAGGACAGTGTCGTGTGCGCACATACACACACGCATGGTAAACACAATAGGCCAGTGGCACGGCTCTAGCGAAAGTGCTGCAGCGTTGGGAGAGTGAGGCTGGAGAGAAGTTAATTACACACTGTGTGTTTCTCACTCATGTGAAATGTTTGGAATTCATTAGCAAAATCAATATGCCTTCGATATCCATGTAGAAACACAGAGTGTGTGTTGTAGTATTAAAGGAATCGTTCGTTTGAATATAGAACCTCTGTCATCGTTTACTCACCCTCGTAACATGCTGAACCTGTGATCTTTCTCTCTTCTGTGGAACACAAGTGATTTTTTTCTTTAGTCTTTTTCAATGTTATGCAAGTGAGAACATTTTCAGGCACCAAATAACAAAAAGCCACATAAAGTGCCAAATAGGAATGCCATGGCTTTTAAAAATGTCTCCACACTTGTTTATTTGTAAAGTAAAATTTATCACATGCTTAATTATTTGTATGTGTCTGTTAAAATAGAAATGATTATTAAATATTAGGTATTTTGAGCACCTAAACCCACCCTAAACCTAACCACATATCAAAAATATAAAACGCATAACAAGCAGATAATAGTGATGCACAAGGCACTTCACCGTGATTCGGTTTTTGACACATTGGGAACGAGAACGCGTTGCAAATTTCAAGTCTTATGGGGCCAGTTGCATAAACACAGCCACTATGTTAAAGGGGTAGTTCACCCCAAAATGAAAATTATACCATGATTTCCTCACCCTCAAGCCAACCTAGGTGTATATGACTTTCTTTTTTTTTTTTTACAGATGAATACCATTAGAGTTATATTAAAACATGTCCTGGCTCTTCCATGATTTATGATAGCAGTGAATGGGGTGGAGATTTTGAAGCCCAAAAAAGTGCATCCATCCATCATAAAAAGTGCTTCACATGGCTCCAGGAGGTTAATAAAGGCATTCTAAAGTGAAGCAATGCATTTGTGTAAGAAAAACACTACACCTACATCCGCTGGAACGTCACTTTCTCATGAATGCGCGTGAATGGCAGATAACGGAAGCTAACAGAAGTTTTAAATCTGGATTTTTTTAAATATTGATATATTTCTTTCACAAATGCTTGGCTTCAGAAGGCCTTTATTAACCCCTCGGAGCCATGTGGAGATACTTTTTATGATGGATGAATGGATGCACTTTTTTGGGCTTCAAAAACTCGACCTTCATTCACTGCCATTATAAAGCTTGGATCAGCCACGCAATCTTTTTTATATAATGCCGATTGTATTCATTAGAAAAAAGAAAGTCATAAACATCTAGGATGGCTTGAGGGTGAGTAAATCATGGGGTAATTTCCATTTTTGGGTGAACTATCCCTTTAAGACTGTGTCTGGAGAAATAGCAGGTTATGCAGATTAATGAGCAAATTATTATTTTGAATCAGAACTTTTTAGTGATTCATATTGATCCTGTTAAAAAAAAAAAAAAAAAAACCCCGGTCTGAATGATTTGTTCACAGATTTGATTCTCAGTGGTAAGGTTGCAATGACTAACAGCTTACTGTAGGGAAAAATGAACATTGAAAATGTTATATTTCTAACACAAAGCTATCATATGGCTTTATAAAACTTCTTTTATCATACTGGTTACACTATTTTGATGGTCCCCTTTAGAAATTGTTGACTATATGTAACTTTGCAACTACTGTATACAGGATGTCAATTATTAGACATTAGTGTGTAAGTCAATTATTAGAAAACTGTTAGGGTTAGTATAAGTTTTCACATACTTGCAAAGTTGCTTCTAGTCAACAGAATGTCTAAAGGGCCCCATCAAAGTAAAGTGTTACCATTCTACTTTAATGGTACTTTTACATTCCTTTTGAAGCTTGCAAACATCTATGCTGATTCATTATAACTGCATGGAAAAAGTACATTAATCAAAGTGTATTTTTTTTTGTGTGTTCCACAGAAGAAAATCAGTCGTACAGGTTTGAATCAACAAAAGGGTGCATGAGTAAATGACAGCACGTTCATCTTTGGTGAACTGTCCTTTTAAATGCATGTTGAATTTGCCCTCTGTGGATGGAAATGTGGCCTCAAACCAGTCCGCTTGTGTTTATCACCACTCTCTTTTGCTCTCGCATCCCCCTCCCTCCATCTCTTTGCAAGAATGAGGTTGTAGTTTACTCATAAATTCATCAGGCGCAAGGTTTGCACGTAACAATTTGTGACTTGCGTGTCTTTTCATTTTAAGGCTAGTAGGACACGGACACCGCCGCAAAACAGCATGCTGTATACTGTAATGAAGTTGATTTTTTTTAATGTTTCTGCCACACAGGATAAAAGGCAGGCTAATCAAAAAGACCAGCCCACCCCCCAATCAGTTGCTATTTATTTTGACTGGAAGCTCCAGCTAAAAGTGATGGCAGTGAGCATGAAGCATTTCAGTTGAATCAGAGCTCGCTAGATGTTGATTTTGTGTTTGTGTGTGTATGGCAATGTTAAATTCCTCACTGAATGATGAAACTCCATGTGTGCTTTGTTCAGATAGGTAGTTCATCGTAACCTCCTTTTACTTTGTCTCTTTTTACGGGTACTGAAATGTCTATTAACACAATGCCAGTTGTTCCCTGTGGTTGGCATGGAAATAGTTATCAGGGTAATGTTAACTTTTAATGCATCTATAAATTTACAATTAGATGGGTTCTTAGCAGTGGATAGTGCAGTCTTCTCCAGACTGTTTTTCCACAGGGTGGTGATAGCATGTTGGTGTTGTCCTGAAGCTTGCCTGAAGACTGCCCCGAGGGGAACTCCTCAGAGGAGTCCATGAGCCTAGTGAACTTCCCTCCCTTCACCCCACTTCAGCCAATCGGCTGCCAGCAACAGCATGAGCCTGGCTAACCGCTTTGGAAGATGTTTCTCTGAAATGTAGGTAGAAATACGAGTGGGTGTATTTGCTCGGTTTTAATTTTAATGAAATGAAAATGCAGGAAAGCACATTTGCACAGGGGAATGGGAGTAGTTAACTGTATTATCCTTTTAGATTTTAAAGGATTGTTTCAAGTTCAAAACAAGTTAAGTGCTGTCGACAACATCTGTGGCATGCTATTGATTACCACAGACAATAATTTTGTCTGTAAAAACAAAAAAATTGGATTTGTAGTAATGCACTTACAATAGAAGTCTATTTGGATGGAATTTTGCATGGTTGAAATAGTGTTTGTTAATTAAAGCTATTAAATATCATTTTCATTATTTTAAATGTTGAAATACTAAATTTACTAAAAATATAAAAATAAAATTAAAGTGAAATACTGAATTTTTTTGGGGTGTGTGGATACCCATGTATGTATGTATGTACTTGATTTTTGTATGTTTTTGTTTGTCCAGTTATGTGTGTAAACTTGATATATGGCTACTTTCTTTTTATATATGCTTTATATTTTATATATACTTTATATTATTGTATGTTTTTTATATATTTACTTGATATGGCTAAATATTTTATTTGGTTGGGGTGGAGTGGGAACAGTATTTTTTCACTATTCTCCTGTATTTTTGTAAAAGTTTAATAAATCGATTAAGCACAAAAATATAAATTATAAAAACAACGATAATGATAATAAATGTTAAATAGAAATATATATATATAAAAACCTACTAAAAACAACATTCACAAAACAAAATTATTAAAAAACTTTCAAAATATTTTTTTTCAAAATTCTATAATTAGAAATAAGTCTCAACTGAATTTATGCATCATTTAAAGTTTGGAAAATTGATATTAATTTTGAGATTTGCTAAATACAACATTTGTGTTAATAAAATTATTAATCTTTTTGAACTATAAGAGTATTTAATGGCCGGAAAAGGTTATCTAGATGTTACAGTACATGGTTTGTGTTTGTTTTTACAGATTATGGTAAAAGTCAGTTATTTTCAGTGGTAATTTACATGACATATGCAAGTTTGGCATGAAAGAGCTAACTTAATTTATTGATTAAATGGGACACAAATCATAATATATCGTTGCCAAATTCAAATGATAAAGGAAAGACTGGCTAATCATTTTGCACTCTTTCTCTGCGCTTAGCCTGCTGAGAACAATCAAACACACCCTCTGTGTCTCTGTCTCTCTCTCTCACACACACATATAGTACATGAGTTAAGAAACCACTGCCTTTGGTCCCCAGGCTAGAATCAACAGCTCCTCTTGATGACACGTATACGTGCGATCTCCCACCTATGTTAATCACCTCTTCACACAAACCGCTCGCTTCACAGTGCAATCACATCCGTTAACAGCCAACCTCATGTTCACTGTGCAAATGGAGCACGACTCCAACCTAGCAGATCCCACCCTGCCTCTGTGTAAGGGCGAAAACATGCCCCTGTGCCCTGCAATAACTGGCATCGCATCAATGTCCAGTGCAATGTGGGTATAAATCTTTGCTTTTTAAGTATCTAGAGGGGCACATTTCTGGCAAAATGTGGGCTGTAAATTAGCATTTATAACTCCCAACCATGTGTTAAAAATCCTGGTGCTTTGGTTTGGACTGGGCTTCAATTAAAACAAGATCCTTCTGGCTTGAGGGACTCAGATCTTTGGTCAAACACATTTACTGCCATTTCTCTGCCAGGATATCCAGAGACATGTCTTTAGGGCTCCCGAGAAGTTAGAAAGCAGTTCTTTCTATAAGACACTGAAGGAGAAATGGACATTATTGGAAAGCCCTTTGCAAGAGTGCTGCATTCTACCACTGTTTATTCATACACCCTGAGATACTCTTAGAAAGACTATTAAATTGTTATGCATTGGGTATATATTGTTTTACACATACTACACTTCACTTTACTACACAAAATTGTGAAAACAGGGCTCAATGCACTGTTAATATGAGGGAATGTTCCATATTTATTTTTTACAGGTGTACGTCATTTTTTTTACACTTCATTGTAAAAAAATGACCAGTACAATATTTTTTTTACAGTGTATTTAGCTTTTGTTAAGAATTTGTTAGTTAAAATGAAAATTGTCTTCATTTTCTTCACCTCATCATTGTGAATTAGATTTTTTTGCAGCCTGTGTGTTTTGTTTGTTTTGTTTTACCCTTTTAACTTTTGTTTTGAGTTTTCCTTTTTATTTTTTTTTACTTTTTTTGTTTTTAGATTTTGTTTTGAATACTTTTCGTTGTTTTTTATTTTTGTTTTTACTTTTTGTTTTGTTTCAAGTTTGTGTGCTTGTGTAGTGTTTTGTTTTGTTGAAGAAAGAAAGCCATACAGATTTTGAACAACTTGGGGTGAGAAAACAGAATTGTCATTTTGGGGTGATTTGGGTGAAATGTCTCTTTAAGTGCAAATATTAGTCCATTGCTTCCCCTTACAACACTGCACATTGTCAATTATAGACCAGCATAAAACATGTTGTTCAGTAATCTATTCCCTACTAGCCAGTCTTGTAGCCTGTCTTATAGCACGACAGTTATCACTTCATTTTCAGCTCTAATGCAGTTGTTGTTTTTGGGTGCTGGTGTAATCACCAGCTTGCCATGTCCTTGCTTGACCAGATCATGGCATTCAACATGGACTCAACACTTTACCATCTGTTGTCTCTTCTTTTTCCACTGCGCCTAATTGCATGCATGCCTAACTCATCAAGGACATAAAGCCTGCTTGTTGTTGTTGTTTTTTTGGATGTTGTGCTAATGCTGTGTTTGTGTGCATGTGTTAAGGGGATGATGGTTTGTCCAAAATGTCCTTGGAGATCAGATCCATGCATCTTTCCTGTAATGAAGCTCTACAGAGGGTATGTTGAAGAGAAAGGGCCATGGTCCTCTGGGTCACCATGCTTCTAATTGGGTCTTAGTGGTCTCTTAATATTGGAGGTTCCATGACCTCCTGTGGCCACTTTGTAGTTAATATACTAGCATTGTTCATGAGGCTCTACAAAACAAGAGGGATCTTACGGCTAACATCTGCACCTCAGTCACAATATCTGTTTTATTTATAAGGAAGTAAGACTTGATTATGTAGTCAAATTGACCATTGTGCTTATTTCAGATTGATTTAACATAATCTGTGGCATGCTTGTTGGTAGAACAGCCTTTGAAAATTAAAACCACCTCTACTCTTTTATTTCTCTCTTCTCCGTCACTGTTGCCTATTAATTTCCATACCCCCCTTTTCCCGAAATGATACTTCTGACAAGTGTCGAAAAGGCTTGTTTTCAGATTTTCAGAGGTAATTTATGGGGCATGGCAGGGTTTCCTTAAAGATATATTTTGCTTTTCATGTCTATCAGGGCTATCTGTGTGGTGATAGGTGAGTGTTGGGTGGAAGTGTTCCATTGGAGAGCAACATCTCAGCATCAAAGCCCCCTGTCAGCTTAAAGCTTGACATCGCTGGGATATGAGAGCAGTGTTGGCTAATTGATACAAAAGTATCTGTTGTTGACCTACAAAAAGTTTATATATATATATATATATAATTTGTTATTGTATTATATTATATTATATTATATTATATTATATTATATTATATTATATTAATTATATTATATATATATCCTTCATATATATATATATATATATATATATATATATATATATATATATATATATATATGTATATATATGTATATATATATATATATATATATATATATGTGTGTGTGTGTGTATTATATTATATTATATTATATTATATATATCCTTAATGTATGTATGTGTATATATATATGTGTGTGTGTATGCACCGATACACTAGTGAATCTTTAAAACACACACACATGTTGCTGTCTATGCATGGTCAGAAAGCTCTCGGATTTCATTAAAATATCTTAATTTGTGTTCCGAAGATGAAGAAAGATCTTATGGGTTTGGAACGACATGAGGGTGAGTAATTAATGACAGAATTTTCATTTCTGTGTTTACTATATCTTTAATGAGTGAGTCATTCAGTTGTACATTTAACCGATACTTCCAAAAAAAATGATTCATTCAGAAACAAAGCAAGTGACTGCCTTTATGAATTTGCCCCTTACTGAACTGTTGTATGCAATCAATTTGCAGGGGAAAAACAGCATTCTTGCTCATATTCTATTGCTAATCTACATGACGTAAATATATATACTTGGCCTTTTTTTTGGTCCTCGTATCTTGAATTATAGGGGCATCATGTGATGATAACTTTATAGCTTGCTTAATTTTGTCAGCATATAGATATTAATGACATCATGCTGTTTAATTGCCATCCTACCACAAGATAATCAAGTGTTTCACATCATCACAGTTACTGACTTGTGGACCCCTGTGTTGACCAATGAATGTCCAACTGAATGAGCATTGAACTATCCATTTTACAATATAGCTGTATTTCATGGTGGAAGCAGATGCACAGAGCAAGATTTTCAAAATCTTCCTGTGTCATCTTAAGTCCTCTATTAACTCTTCAGTCTGTTCTGGGTTTGTTTTGATGTCTTGGAGATGGACGACCACCTCACCTAATGCCAATAACCCTGTCATTTTTCTTAGTCTCTGAAGTGCCTTATATATGCCTTTAGAAACAAAGAAAGTATATATTTCAGCGCAAGTCAAATAAATAAATAAAATATTGTTGCCAGACTTGGGCCCTGGATTCATCTTCATTCTGGGTTCAGATTTCACTTTTGGGACCAGCGCAGCAGATCAGATGACACCAAGCGAGCCAAGAAGGAGTGTGCCCTTGACTTGTGTTTGTGCCTTTCTGTGTGTGCGTTTCTCTCGATCTCTCTCATCCTCTGTTTATCATGTGCAGGTTTGGCTTTGTGTATACGTCCTGTCTGTCTCAGAGTGGTTGGAAAGGTTGGAAGATTGCTGATTTCCCCAAAGAACAAACAGTACCTGCAGGCCCCATTAAAGCCATCTGTAGCGTGCGTCCATGTTTATCTGCTCCCCCGTCATCCGGGAAGACTCAACCCCCCGCCGCACCACCGGACTCCAGCTCCTTACCGAAGACCTATGGCACGTGTCCCCAAAGTGCCTGGCCCCAATGGACCCCCCATAGGTTGGCGATACAGTGTGCCAACTCCCTTCGTCTGCCAGAAACCTTCAGGTCCATTACCGTTCGCTATCAGCGGGGACCAAGCTGGGGAAGCCGACAAAAGTGGCATTTCCAGAGCGCATCAACATACTATCCCTCAAGCGCTGCAGGCCTCGTAAAATTGGACTTATGGCTCGGTTGCCAGCATAAATAAGTCCCTTTGATAGTTAGGGGAAGAAGTTATGACACTCTTGGGTACGCGTGAGGGACAGTGGCACTGTCATCTCATTCCTGCTACCCTGGCACCCTGGTGCCTCTGATCTTTCTGCCGATTCAGGGCACGCTCTCTTCATTACCGCCGGCCACCGGGGACTTGTTTTTTCTGCAAGATTAATGAGTGCCGCGGAAATTCTCCAGCGCATCTCGATAATTAAGTCTTTGTTTATCAAAAAACAAGTTATATTAGGAGCAGGAAATTCACAGTAATTATTCATAATCCTAACAATTCAAGTGTAGCTACCTCATTTGCCTGTGTAATTCTGCTTTTTAATTTCTTGCATACATTTGCATATTAATTTTGCCCGTTGGCTGCTGCAGGCCTCTGACAGTAATTTTTTTTCCCTTTCTGCGTGATGTTTTTCACAGGGTGAGGCTCAGTCGGGTGGCATTTCGGCTGGGTGTAATGATAAATTATGAATTTTTCTAATTTGCTGCATAATGAAGTAACCCCTTCCGATCCATTTCCTCTTCCTGCGCTGCGGCTTCAGGCCCATCAGATGGTTGTCGGAGCGTGTTTCTTTATCTCTTTGAAATGGCCATGTGGTCATTAGAGACGGCGGTGCCACGCGGGTGTCAAAGGCTGTTTCTCCAGTCGGGGTGAGAGATCGTCAGTTCCCTGGCATCCGCTCCAGCTATGCGCAATGCCTATCCTCATTTCCACTTCGCAAATGGTGTCAACTCCCATTTTCATCGAGCCACTCCAGAAGAGTCAGAGGACCTGTGTCCAGTGCGAGTTGTGTACACCGCGTATGAACGTTGGGTTGATGAACGCATCTCAAAGACAGACTGACGTCCTCCAATTTTTTCGTGCAGTCTTTAAAGCGTTTACTGTTACACAAAGTCGACTGGGGCTGTCAGAACAGAATGAATATTGATGATCTTAAGCATCATGAAAGCAGGATGTTATGCTTGAAATTCATCAGCCCACTTAAAGCACATCAAAGCTACATCGCACACTGAGGCACTTTGGAACTTTTATGCTAAAGTTTTGGGGTTCTGTTATGTGTTTGACAGATAATCATTTGTATACAGTCAGGAATGAGTGGACATGTTAAAATGCGTAAGCCAACATTTAAAGAAATAGGTTGTCCAAAAATGAAAAACTGCCATCATTTACTGTACCGTTCATGTTGTTCTAAGCCTTTTTTTTTTTTTTTTTTTCAGAATGTTTTTTTTTCTTTTTTTTTTTTGTTTGTTTATAATTAACAGACACCCCCCAAAAAGCTGTTATTCTCTAGAAATCAGCAATGTCGGATACATGAATCAGTCGTTATTTTGAGTCGTTTAATTTC